>NW_027140817.1:0-33298 GCF_036365525.1 Heterodontus francisci | reverse complement strand
TCCTAAACGATCAGCAGCCGCAGATTTAACAAAAACTGCATCTGAAACACAGGAAAATTATAGATAAAAAGCAACCAATTTTCAAAAACAGAACTTTAAGTGCAACCCTTCTTTCTTGTAAGGTATTGTAATCTCAGGCAGCCACCAGTACCCACTGTAATGCTAGAAGATGCCAAGAAGCACCAGGCCTGACATCCAACTCCCACAGACAGATGCTGTAGCCTCCATTTGATGTAGTTCCATTCAACATGGGTTAGCTGGGGGCAAAGTGGAGATCAAGCCCACATTTCTCTCCACTCCATGACTCAGTGTGTTGGTGCTGTAATACCCAAGGCCACTGCATAAACCAACTAAACCAATGTTAATGATAGTTCTATGTTACTGATTTTTAAAAGGAGACTGATAGTGGGACATTGTTTTATCTTTTTAAAACAAATCAATCATGTTGCACCACTGATAATGTGATAAGGAACTTTTTATATGCTTTATTGAAACTGCAGAATGCAAATCTTCTGTGGATCTGTAGAAACAAGAAACTCCATGACAGGGCAGCAAAACAAAACTCGGATCATCCATCTTGGCCTGCATGAACTGTACACTCTATAAACAAGTGGTATTGATGGTGACATGGGGAAGTCCTCATCTTAGATCCTGTTGCTACAGGAGTGTATTACAGCACCATCTGTAAAGAGAGTCAAAAACAAGTTAAAAAAATACTTTATTGCCATGATCGTTTCTTGGGAATTACTTCATTGAATTTTCCCATGTGTTGCAAATCAATTTATATGAAACAAAGGAACAGTCAACTTTTTTTCTACATTTGTATCTGACAATTTTAATAAAACTCATGATAATCCTCAGTGTGTGTTGATAAGTGCAGAGAAAATGGCCATTTCTGATTTTGAATTGTTTTAGCCGTGAGGCTGGATTTTCATTACGGAGGTAGGAAACAGGAGACTGGTCTGGTTCTGGGTCAGAAACCCGCCACTGTGGGAAACAGGTTCAGATGCAGGTTTTCGAATAGGTGAGCCCTTAATTGGCATGGAAACAGGTTTCCTGTCCAATTAGAGCCAGTGGGGCCAGGATTGGAGATGGGTCAGATCCAGTGTGGTGCTCATGTAGAGACTCCACGGTAGCCATCACTGAGGCTGCTGGTTGTTCCAAGGGAGAAATCTGTGTTTTGTGCCTAAAACATCCACAGCATCAGAGGGAAGCAAGATGTCACAGGGGAGCTGGAGACCTGGCACCCATGTCAGGGCATCGCTGCCGGCCTGGGTCTAATGCTGGAGGCCGTGAGGGAGAGGAGGGAGGTCCTCCTCCTGGAGAGTGGCAGGAGGACGCCACCTTGTTAGGCAGCAAGGGCACCTCTCTGTTCAGTGTTATCCCCCTCTGTCTCCTCCTCCTTCTCATCTCTTACGTCCTGCTCCTCCTCCAATGAGATGTCTCCTTCCAGGGCCTCACTGTCCTCCAGATCCACACCTCTCTGGAAGGCTATGTTATGGATAGCACAGCAGACCACCACAATGACTGAGACCCTTGCAGCAGAGTGTTGGAGGGCACCACCCGACTGGTCCAGGCACCGGCATCGCATCTTCAGAAACCCGATGCCTGCTCAATGGTTGTTCTGCTGAGCAGGTAGCATTGGCTATATTGCCTCTGTGCCTCTGTCTGGGGCTCCCATAGAGGGGTCAGTAGCCACCTCTTCAGGGATTTCCCTTATCCACTTGGATCCATCCACACACTTTGAGAGATGGTGTGAAGATCTGAGGCAGCCTGGACTGGTGAAGGATGAAGGAGTCATGGCAGGTGCCAGGAAACTGAGCGTACACATAGAGGAAGCTGTTGTTGTGATCGCAGACCAGTTGGACGTTGAGGGAATGGAAGCCTTTCCTGTTGATGGATCTCACTGGCTGGTCACTGGGTATCTTGATGGTCACATGGGAACAATTGATGACGCCCTGCACCTGGAGGAATCCAGCGATGGAGACAAAACCCAATGCCCTCTGTGCCTGTACAAGTCCATCTGTGTCAGAGTGGATGTAGTCCCTCGCCCTCTTGAATGTGGCATCCATGACTTACCTGATGGCATGATGAGCTACGGACAGCGAAATACCACCTAGGTCCAAAGCTGAACCCTGGAACCACCCAGTTGCACAGAAATTCATGGCAAGAATGACCTTGATGGCTGCAGGTAGAGGACTGCCATAGGGGCCACGAGGCCTCAGGTCATTCTGGATCAGAGCATATAGGTCTGAAACCATCTGCCTGGATAGGCAAAGCCTGCTGGCACTCTGTCATTTGCAGGTAGATGACACCTGGGTAGTATACCCGATATCTAAGGTAATGCCTTGTTTCTCCTTGCTGCCCCCCCACCACTGTACTCTTCTGGCCTCCTGCTGTCCAGGAGGTTGCATTTGCCGCAGCTCATCCTGGCTGCTTTGTCGAATGTCAGAGTAGCCTGTTCCCATCTGGCCTCCCTCAGCTGGACTTTGAGCATTCACCAGGCCTTCCTCTGCTAAGCCCAGGAACCCAAGTGATGCCAGTGACCCCAGGTCCCCCTCCGGATTCCTGCCAGTCACCACTGAGAAAAGCAAGTCTTACAGCTTCAGCAATGGCCACTCTGTGGCACTTTTGGAGCAGCTGAGCTTTATTTGGTGCTTCTGCAGTACTTTACTCAGCACTTCCCATAGCCCTCATGGCCCCCCACATTGTTCGCGACTTGTACACCCTACAGTATTCCAGACAAGCCTTTTTCCACATTCCCTTCCTTTAAAAATTTAAGACTGCTGCTGACAAACCTGTTAATGAGCTCAACAGGCTCTTAGCTGGATGCATGTGGGGTTACTATCCCTTCCCTTCCGGCATCTCTTTAAAAACGGTGTTGTGTTCCAGTTGCGGTGGGACCCAGTGCTGACCTTTGAGAACAATAATCTTTAAATTGCATTTGCACCCACTCTCGCATCCAGCGGGATTTAAAAATCCAGCCCATGGTCTTTACAGGAATTGCTTTCACACTGGTGTCTTCAATATCTTCTGTATCTTCAATACTTTAAGTTGGGGATGTTGTGCTAAATGCAAGTATACCTTTGATATTTGACTTAAAATAATTGTAAAGATCACAACTTTAAATTAGAGCATAGGATAGAATGACAAACTGAATTAATTATACCAGTCGTTTTTGGTTTTTCTTTAAAAATTGTAAATTATATAAAATACAGTTCAGACTTGAGTTTTTTGTTGAGGTAACAGAGAGGGATGAAGAGGGTAATGTAGTGGATATGATGTACATGGACTTCCAAAAGACATTTGATAAAGTACCACATAACAGGCTAGTCAGCAAAGTTAGAGCCCATGGTATAAATGGGACAGTAGCAGAATGGAAACGAAAGTAGTTGTGAAGGTTGTTTTTTGGACTGGAGGAAGGTGTATATTGTGTTCCCCAGGGGTCGAGGCTGGGACGCCTGCTTTTCTTGATATATATTAATGGCCTAGGCTTGGATGTACTGGGTACACTTTCAAAATTTGAGCATGACATAAAACTTGGAAATATTGTGAACTGAGGAAGATAATGATAAACCTCAAGAGGACATAGACAGGCTGGTGGAATGGGCAGACAAGTGTGAAGTGATTCATTTTGGTAGGAAGACCGCGGAGAGGCAATATAAATTAAAGGGTACATTTCTAAAAGGGTTGCAGGAGCAGAGGGTATATGTGCACAAATCATCTGCAGGGCAGATTGAGAAAGCACTTAATAAAGCATATGGGATCCTGGGCTTTATAAATAAGGGCATAGAGTACAAAAACAAGGAAGTTATGAATAAAACACTATATATATAAAACACTAGTTTGGCCTGAATCGGAGTATTGTGTCCTCTTCTGGGCACCACACTTTCGGAAGGATGTTAAGGCATTAGTGAGGATGCAGAAAAGATTCACGAGAATGATTCCAGGGATGAGGAACTTCAGTTACATGGATAGGTTGGAGAATCTGGGTCTGTTTTCCATGGAGAAGGGATGATTAAGAGGATATTTGATAGAGGTGTTCAAAATCAAAGAACACAGAACACTACAGCACAGGAACAGGCCATTCGGCCCTCCAAGCCTGCGCCGATCTTGATGCCTGCCTAAACTAAAACCTTCTGCACTTCCGGGGACCGTATCCCTCTATTCCCATCCTATTCATGTATTTGTCAAGATGCCTCTGAAACGTCGCTATCGTACCTGCTTCCACCACCTCCCCCGGCAGCAAGTTCCAGGCACTCACCACCCTCTGTGTAAAGAACTTGCCTTGCACATCCCCTCTAAACTTTGCCCCTCTCACCTTAAACCTATGTCCCCTAGTAACTGACTCTTCCACCCTGGGAAAAAGCTTCTGACTATCCACTCTGTCCATGCCGCTCAGAACTTTGTAAACCTCTATCATGTCGCCCATCCAACTCCGTCATTTCAGTGAAAACAATCCGAGTTTATCCAACCTCTCCTCATAGCTACTGCCCTCCAGACCAGGCAACATCCTGGTAAACCTCTTCTGTACCCTCTCCAAAGCCTCCACGTCCTTCTGGTAGTGTGGCGACCAGAATTGCACACAATATTCTAAGTGTGGCCTAACTAAAGTTCTGTACAGCTGCAGCATGACTTGTCAATTTTTATACTCTGTGCCCGACCGATGAAGGCAAGCATGTCGTATGCCTTCTTGACTACCTTATCCACCTGCGTTGCCACTTTCAGTGACCTGTGGACCTGTACGCCCAGATCTCTCTGTCTGTCAATACTCCTAAGGGTTCTGCCATTTACTGTATACTTCCCACCTGCATTAGACCTTCCAAAATGCATTACCTCACATTTGTCCTGATTAAACTCCATCTGCCATTTCTCCGCCCAAGTCTCCAACCAATCTATATCCTGCTGTATCCTCTGACAATCCTCATCACTATCCGCAACTCCACCAACCTTTGTGTCGTCCGCAAACTTACTAATCAGACCAGCTACATTTTCCTCCAAATCATTTATATATACTACAAAGAGCAAAAGGTCCCAGCATTGATCCCTGTGGAACACCACTAGTCACATCCCTCCATTCAGAAAAGCACCCTTCCACTGCTACCCTCTGTCTTCTATGACTGAGCCAGTTTTATATCCATCTTGCCAGCTCACCTCTGATCCCGTGTGACTTCACCTTTTGTACCAGTCTGCCATGAGGGACCTTGCCAAAGGCTTTACTGAAGTCCATATAGATAACATCCACTGCCCTTCCTTCATCAATCATCTTTGTCACTTCCTCAAAAAACTCAATCAAATTAGTGAGACATGACCTCCCCTTCACAAAACCATGCTGCCTCTCGCTAATATGTTTGTTTGTTTCCAAATGGGAGTAAATCCTGTCCCGAAGAATACTCTCGAATAATTTCCCTACCACTGACGTAAGGCTCACCGGCCTATAATTTCCTGGATTATCCTTGCTACCCTTCTTAAACAAAGGAACAACATTGGCTATTCTCCAGTCCTCTGGGACCTCACCTGTAGCCAATGAGGATGCAAAGATTTCTGTCAAGGCCCCAGCAATTTCTTCCCTTGCCTCCCTCAGTATTCTGGGGTAGATCCCATCAGGCCCTGGGGACTTATCTACCTTAATGCTTTGCAAGATACCCAACACCTCCTCCTTTTTGATAATGAGATGACTGAGACTATCTACACTCCCTTCCCTAGGCTCATCATCCACCAAGTCCTTCTCTTTGGTGAATACTGATGCAAAGTACTCATTTAGTACCTCGCCCATTTCCTCTGGCTCCACACATAGATTCCCTTCTCTGTCCTTGAGTGGGCCAACCCTTTCCCTGGTTACCCTCTTGCTCTTTATATACGTATAAAAAGCCTTGGGATTATGCTGAGGGACCTGGACAGAGTAGATTGGGGAAAACTGTTCCCATTGGCTGAAGGATCCAGAACCAGAGGACACCTATTGAAGGTGATTGACAAAAGAAGCAACAGTGACATGAAGAAAATCTTCTTTACCCAGTGAGTGCTTAGGATCTGGAATGCACTGCCTGACAGTGTGCTAGAGGCAGATTCAATTGAGACCATCAAAAGAGAACTGGATAATTATCTGAAGAGAAAAAATTTGCAGGGGTGCAGGGAAAAGGCAGGGGAGTGGGACAAGGTGAGTTGCTGTTGCAGTGAGCTGGCATGGACACAATGGGCCGAATGGCCTCCTTCTGTGTTGTAACCATTCGATGATTCTATAATGCTATGATAGAGGAGTTTTATTCCATGGTGCATTCAATGTATATTTACAAAGATTTTCAAAAGAGAATATAGCCTGTTTGTTTGCAGGAAAAAACTTTGAATGATATTGTATTATGAATTAACTGACTTTGAAAGAGAAATAGTCAACTGTATTATTAAATTATATGTACAATTCTAGGAACATATGCACTTATGGATGCTGTAATTTTCTGAAGCTGGAGTTAACACCTTGGCAGCATCATACAGTGGAAGCTTTTCATTGGTCAACCTGTAACATCATTGACATGGAAGTATTCAAATCAATCACTGGTGTGGTAAGGTCAGGGACAAATGTGTGCTGTAACACTGTCCACACCTTCTTACATTTGTATAAATCCATATATATATATAATATACATATATAAATGAAAAAATTAATAAAACATTCAGCTGTGATTGTGGAAAAATTGCATTGTATATTTTTCCACAAAACTAAATCTTACTGTATATTTTTAAACTTCTGCAGAACACAAGTACTTTGGAGCTTCAGGTTCATGTAATGTTAAAATATTTTGCAACAAATGACTGACTGCTCAATCTATAGGTTCATGGGTGTAGAGTTCCTAGGAAGAATATTGACTGTTTAAGAATGCCATCTAAAGTATGTATGTTTGAGCCAGAAATTACAGTTTGTCATTTTACCACAACTGAGAGTACTTGAAAACTTCAGCCTTGGTTTTTGGCAGGGTTTTGAAAACCTTCCATATAGCTCTTTATTGAAATTTAACTATCCAAAAACATCAGGTAATTTTAATTATCCTAGCTGCTGTTGCCTTGTGCTCAGAGTCATGTTGTAGCCACTTGTAGCATTGGAGTTATTAGACGAAGGCATCGCATGTCACCAAATTAACACTTGAACCTCTAAGCCTTTTAGCTCTCCTTTGATTGGGCCACACATCTGGAATGTCTGTTCTGACTGATGCTCCACTGATCCCAGTCATATTATTGCCTGGGGCTATTTACATATGAGGAGGCTGGCTCCTAGGCATCATACAGGGAGTTGTACCACTCTGTGGGCATTCGCTTGGTGAGGAAGGGGCGTGTAATTTTTTTAAAAATCTGTTCATAGGATGTGAGCATTGCTGGCAATGCCAGTATTTGTTGCTCATCCCTAATTACCCTTGAGACGCTAGTGGTGAGACGTCTTCTTGAACTGCTGCAGTCCATGTGGTGTAGGGACACCCAGAGTGCTGTTAGCAAGGCAATTCCAGGATTTTGACTCAGCAACAATGAAGGAACGGTGATATCTTTCCAAGTCATTTTGGTATGTGACTTGGAGGGGAACTTGCAGGTGGTGGTGCTCCCATGCGTCTGCTGCCCTTGTCCTTCTAGGTGGTAGAGGTTGTGGGTTTGGAAGGTGCTGTCGATGGAGGCTTGGTGAGTTGCTGCAGTGCACCTTGTAGACAGGGTTGCATGCGTTTCCAAGCACTCTTCAACTTCTACTTATCCCATATCCACAGAGACATTGGCAACAGGTAGGAAAACCTAGGTCAATATCGTACATTATTTTCTGTTTTTCTCTTGCTCAGGTTCTACTTTTTAACTGATACTAGTTGATCTCCTGTGACATTGCTCATGGGTGGTCAGTGGCCTGGAACATGAAGTAAACTGCACTGATTATCCTGCATTTTTTAATTTTAAATTTTACAGAGAGCAAAATAAAGATTGAGACATGCAGATGGGATTAAGGTAGAAACCAAAATATTTAGCTGCCAACCTGGTCTGTCCTTTTAAGTATACTGTTCAAGTACTGCCTGTTGAAATTCAAACAATTTTAACAGCATGTAAATGGTAGTTAAAGTTAATTAGAGGTCAGTATTTTGCTTGTAATTTTTGGGCTCCAGGTTAGAAGTAAAAAAAAGATAGGTTATGTGCCTTTCTTTCTCTTTACTGATACTGTTTTGCACTTGTATTGGCCCGGATTTCACGGTCAATTGCAAAGTGCTTGCTGCTGACCTTGAAGAAAGCTGCCCACAAAGACTTAGTGATCTTTGTAGCATGGATTTCTCCTTTCCCAGTTCTGGTACCAAGCCAAGGGGATTTCCATGCATTCAGAAACAGTGATGGTAGAAAGCAGGGTAAGCAGCCAGTCACACTGAAGAATTCTCACAGACAGTGAGCCAGGAAGTAAACTGCACTGATTATCCTTCATTTTTTAATTTTAAATTTTACAGAGAGCAAAATAAAAATTGGGACATGCAGATGGGATTAAGGTAGAAGCTGAAATATCATAAACAAAACTTTTTTTTTAAAAGTCAAAAATATTTGGACTTTTTATAAAGGAGAAATATGACAGCCTGCAAATATATAATTAGATTTTCAGGACTATTGAGGCTGTTCAGCAGTAATTATGAACTTAATACACTGTTAAAAACCCAGTTGCATCTTATTCAACAAAGTGTAGCTTTTTCAAGAGTTTTTACAGTAAGACTAATAGCGTAAAAGGGCAAGTTCTTATCAGTCTGTGGGGATCTCAATGGTGCACTCAATGGAGAAGCATAGAATCACAGAGTAATTTCTGTATTTGACGGCACATGTGCAGACTCGAAATTGCTGTCAGTTTCAAAGGAGTAATGATGGCAAAAGTTGATGGTTTCTGTCTTTACTACTGCAAAACCTGTGTCATTATGCTACAACATTTCTGGTGTCTGGAGTGTAACAGATGTGTGCTAGATGTAAGAATTTTACATTTATCCTAAAGAATCTCCTATGGTGTTGGTCTCATGCATGAGAGGATGTAGTTTTATAAGGACAGGAACATAATGTGCAATTCTGCTGCACTTATTGCAGGTATGTCTCTCGCAAGTCTGCAAATGGTCTGCATTCTTGAAATGAATGCTCAGGGCAGTTGCAGGTCAGAACCTTGCTTTTTGTTTATGAGAAGGTCAACTGACAGCTTCAGACAGTCTGGCTGCAGCATTAAATGAAATACAGAAATTTGTATCAGTTTGGAGTGTAGACATACTACTTTCAATAGGTATGCATAATAGTAGCTGTGTTGCTCATAGGGAGTTGGATAGTATGTTGTTTTATAACAATATGGACGTTTATGTCCTGTAGGGGACAACATCCAAGCTACTGATTTACAGTGACCAAATAAATCAAATTCCATTTTCATTAGCTGGCATTCTGTGTATTTGACGGGAGTTCTGGCAATTAACTTCCTGAACCCTATTATTCAGTGAAACTGTAAATGAATGGCATTTACTTTCATTTAGTATGTTTCTTTACCTTTGTATTTAATTTACCTATGTATTTAAATTTTTATCTACTACCAGTTTTAAAACTGAGATTATGCATCAAGATGGTATGTAGGTCATACCAGATGGAGTAAGATATCTGGGTCCTGAACTTCCTAGGGCCAGCAAGGAAATCACACAAGATTTCAAGTAGAGGAAAGCAGGATGGAGGGGGAGTGGGGGGGGGGGGGGGGGGGGGGCGGGTAGAATAAATTTGGAGCAAAACCTGGTTTTCCCAGAATGCCATCTCCCCATTAAATTCAGGTAGTGAGGGAAATGGACAGATTTTATGCCTATGCCCCCCACCACATTAAAGGGGCATGTCCAGGGAGCTCCCAGCTTCTGTGAGTGTGCCAGGCACAGCAAGCCTCAGCTACAACTCATACCACCTTTGTTGAGGCCTTTAGAAAATCCTAAACGTGTACCATACCAAGGTAATCAATTCCAGATGGGATAAATTACCTAGAATGAAAGTACTGCTGGGAATCGAGCAACTTCTGGGTCTGTATAATTCAAAGAATTGGAAAGGTTGGGGTGTGGGAGTTAGCTGCATTGGAGACAGTCCTCTTGGGGAATGGTTCTGCCTCTGGCACAACTGGGATGGGAATCTTAGAGTTTGCCAGTGTGACAGTGACTCTGCAGAAGTTTAGCAGGATAGGGGCACTGGTGAGTCCTTTAGACTGGCACAATTGGTGACAGGCTCTCTCAGTTTCAATATTTAACTTTTTTTAATAAAACAAGAACTCAAATTAGATGCTACAGGGACTGTTTTTTTTCTATATAGAGCACACATCAGGTAGGCAACATCGAGAGTGGTTGCACTACCTCCCTAATGGCACAAGAGAAGCCTGCATCATTTTTATGGTTGGGCCTCATTTGAATGGGATTGATGAGCTATCAGCAGAAACAAATGCATTCAGGCAGCTCACTGATTAGGCAAGGGGGCAAGAAATCTTGCAGCTCCTCCATAGAGCCAAGGCGGAAGTAAAGGGGAGGAAGAAAAATGAGAGGTGGGGCAGGGTGCAGGTAGGTGGCACTGAGCAGCTGTCAATGGACAGAAAGAATTTTGTGAGGCCTGGCGGAGCACTCCTGCCCATTTTGTCAAGCAGTCTTTGGCAGCCTGTGGGTGAGAGGCTATTCTTAAAATAAACAAACAAGCTTTGTGCCATGTGGTGGTAGACAAATGAAAATCATGTCAATTCTGTATGGGTGGGTGTGTGTTTGTGTTTCATTCTCTTAGTTCAATAGACTTTATGAAGATTATAGAAGATACAATAATTCAAAAAAAACCCTAGAGCTACAACAGATGTGTACTTAGTTGTTCGTAATGTCTCACTCTCATATTGACAGCATCTCTTGTTTTAAAACAGTCAATAGAAATATTACCTGAATAAAGTTTTTGAAATTTGTTCAAAACTATTTGGAGAAAATAAAGTTTTGTTATGATACATCCTGCAAAATTACGTACAAAGCCCATGTTAAAACTTCAGGACCTGCCTTCAGCTAACACTATCACTGCTCCAGGCAAAAATATTAAGTCCAAGCCCTGGCAATGCCATGCTAGTCCACGCTGTTGTTTATGCTCCATTTGAGTCTCCTCCCATCTTTCCTCAACTAAATATATCATCATATCCCTTATTTCCCATTTCCTCCCTCTCATATGCTTGTCTAGCTTCCACTTTAATGCATCTATACTACTCACCTCAACCACTCCTTGTGGTAACGAGTTCCACATTCTCACCACTCTTTGGATAAAGAAATTTCTTCTAAATTCCCTATTGGATTTCTTGGTGACTATCTTATATTGATGGCCTTTAGTTATGCTCTTCCCCACAAGAGGAAACGTGCTCTCTGTTTCCACTCTATCAAAACCTTTCAAAGACCTCCATTAGGACCCCTCAAGCCTTCTCTTTCAAGAGAAGAGAAGAGAGACCCAGCCTGTCAATCCTTTCCTATTTTTTTCTTCCCGAGATTATTTAAAAATACATGGATGCAATTCAGCCAGACCAGGGGTTTCATCCTCTTTGAGTTTGATTATTATACTCAAAACATCCCCTTTTTTATTTCAATGCCACTTATCCCATTATGAATGTTTACATAGGCAGTTGCCAGTACAAATTTTGACATAAAATACATCACCCAAAACCTATGGCATAGGAAATGCACTCTTTACACAAGAATATTTATGTATAAATGTAATAAAAATGTAAAATTTAAGATGCATTTCCATGTAATACCTCATGCGTCACACTAATTTTCGCATCATATTTAAGAAAATGAAGTTATGTGCAATGTGTATTACACTCCCGAATAACTGAAAATACTTTAATTGGCAAAGCAAGAATGCATCAACACCCAATAGGCCTCATCAATCACACTTGGAGGAAAAAAGTGAAAAAAGCCTTTGACTTGCAGCTTGAAGAGCAATTGAACTCTGACCTCACCCTCTATAAAAGATGTTCATAGTTCTGTATTTTATTTCCAATTTTTTTTAGTTTGCTCTTCTCTTTTTCAAAGTCTTCAAACCAAAGTCATTGTTTAACTATCAGAACATTGGAGTCTAGCAATTATAGACACTATCAGATCTTTAAGGCCATTGCTTATATTGAATTAGAGTTATGCAACAGCAAAAGGATAGTTTGTGGAAGCAGTGTGGATAGTGATAGGGAGGTCCATTATTTTCTTTGTCAAAATCATGAGAGATTTTATCTGTAGCAGTGCAAGTTAATGCCTTTTGAATTGTTTCTGGAAATTAAGGGAAGATTTGACCTCTGTGCCATTTTCAGGCAATTAGCCAATGGCCTAATAGCATCGACAGAAGTCCGAGGCCATTTTGAGGGTTGTCTCCCATGAACATAGGGTTGCTGGGCTATGGTTGGAAAATGAGTGCCCAGGACAGCTCACTACAATATAAGGTAGCCTGGCAGACTTGCAGGCCTGGAAACTGGTGGGATCCTGTTCTTGGGAAGAAAAAGGGGAGCCAGTGCTGCAGCCTACCAGGCTATTTTTGTACAGTCTGGAAGAGAACTAAATTCATTTCTAGATCACTTTGCACATCAATATTGGTTAAAGCTCAGGACAAAATCCTAAATGAGACAGTACACAACCGGACTGATCAAGCAGCATTGTGCCACTGGGTCAAGCAATGGCCAGTCCAGCTCTCACCCTGCCAGAGGATTCACCACCAAACCATCACCGACATGGAAGAGGTCACGAAGCAGATCCAGAACAAGATAAGATGGTGACGTAAAAGTCATCATTAACAACATGGGCATTACTGCCAATGAGGCACAAGCGTGAGCCCTGAACTGTAATTGTTGAAAGAAGTTGGAAAATGTCCTGTTATGGATAAGCCCTTGGACAACAAGTAACCTCCAATGTTTTCAGCAACATTACCTCAGACAAAGTTTAAAACCTTATACTCTACCTTGCTTTGATGGTGCAGTAAAAATAAAGGAGGTGTCAATTACTGCTACTGCTGCTAAAACGTCTCCTTCATCACTGGCCAGGCAAGTGAGAGAAGAGATAGTGGAAGGTAAACAGGACAGCCTAACATGCAGCAAGTCCTGACAGGCTTTGTTAATTAAATTTTTTTTAAAAATTCAAGCAATATTATTAACAGAAGAACGCTGGAAGTTGAAGTGTGCTCTGTGACCGAGTCTTTTCAGCTCCGAGACCGTTGAACTCAAACCCTAAACTTCTCATGAGATAAAGGCTCCGACTGCCAAACATCATCAAAACACTTTAAATACACAATGTATTTCTTAAAGTTACCTTGCAAATATTTGAAATTTTATGTTATGCTGTTCACTAATAAGTTTCTCAGCAAGGATTTTTTAAAAAATGGAGTCTCAAAGGCTCCTTTTTTAAAAGATAACAAAAAAATGAAGACAGCCCACTATTGATTAGTTCTATTTGTGTGAATTTAGTTTTTTGGAAATTTATGCACCAATCTTTCCCACTTCTGACTGACAACATTGCTCACTTGTGGTTTATTGCTGTCTTATGAATCTGAAATTTGAATCATTCAGGTGGAATTATAATGCACATACATTGTGAACCTGAACAGTGACAGGTACAGACACATTATAACTAAAATGTAATAAAAGTGGTGGGTGGATCACAACAATCCATTTCAAAATGTGTTTAACATTCCTATTAACCCAGTCCTATGGAATTTCATTATAAAAGTCCATATTTACTGATAATACCTGTTACACCTGAAGGTGGTGCTGTGATAGGGATTTTCAATGTTAAGCTTCGTTGACATTAATAGCATCAAGACAACTTGGACTGAATTTTCGTGGCCTGTGGTGGCAGGCTTGGAGATGGGTGGGTTTGGGGGGGTGGAGGTGGGGGTGGTAGGATGCCAGGAAAAATAAGGAGGATCTGCATCAGGATGGCTCCCCAACACCTTCCTACCGCTGGGGATCCTTCTCAGGGGCGGCCTGGGAAGCAGATCAACTACCTGATCCATGGAAGCTAGCAGCCAATTTTCAAATTTAAGGGCCAATACTTGGGGTGATTTTGCAGCCTTTCCAGCAGCAGAGCAGCCCCTCGCCACGTGCGGAGTCTGCCATCTCAATGGAGGCGGCCACCCAGCGGCAGGCCAGTAGGAGGGCCATTGGAGCTGGAGGCTCCATGTTGCAAAGAAGGGACTGCATTTATAAAAGGCCACAATAGCGGCCAAGACCGATGCAGCGGAGGAGTTTCCTCTCCATCCAAAACAACCTAAAGGTTTAATCCCCGTTATTTGATCACTGATGTGCAGGCCATCGAGGGCACCTCCATACTGAGTCACCCTTGCAGACCCAAATCTGGTGGCTCCAATGGGGCCAGCAGCATCAGGAGCCCGTAGTAAGGATGGCGAGCTCAGCAAGCGTGGGCTTGGGACTTGTGGGGTCGCGCTCAGGATTAGAATCATTGAATGGTTACATCGCAGCAGGGACCATTTGGCCATCATTGCATGGTTACATCGCAGCAGGAGACCATTTGGCCCAGCATGTCCATGCTAGTCCCACTCCCTTGCCCTTCCCAGGCAGATTTTCTTTCATCAGGTGCTTATCCAATTTTCTTTTGAAATCCTTGATTGAATTTGCCTCTGCCAGCTAGGCATTCAGATCTAGCTGTCATATGCCTTGTCTACCTATGCTGCGTAAGCTTTCCATATGCCCTTTGATCCTTAATCTGTGTCCTCTGATTTTCAACTGTTCTTCAACGGGAACAGTATCTCTCTATCGACACCTCTCATAAACCTGAAGAAATTTCTGCCTGTTTAGAAGGAAGAAATAATCAGTACGGATAGAAATGTCTCTTTTTAAATTAGGCCTTTTCAAATTTAAATTATTGGGACATCTTTACTATTTGAAAAACTAGGGCTTTTTTTTAAAATAAAGGGGCCTATTAAAAGTAATAGTGAGCGGTGCAGTTTTAAAAAATTACTGGAACCTCATTAATAGGTATTCTCAGTGAAAATAAGACATAGGTAGAAAAAAGAGGGATGAAGTGCTGGAGACAAACTTTGGAGTGAGGAAAGAAGTTAATAAGCAGGACCTTAAAGGTGCCACGCGTTAGCAAGTATGGTAATAGGGGGATAGAGCAGATGAATGCATGGCTGCAGAGATGATTCAGGAGGGAGGGCATTGGGACCGGTTCTGGGAAAGGTGGGACCTATACAAGCCACAGCAGCCAATATCAATGCAGGGAGGTTTGCTGGAGCTGTTGGTGAGGATTTAAACTAGCTTAGCAGACAGTTGGGGAACCTGGGCGTAGATTCAGGAAGGACAGAAGCAAAGTTGGAAATGGAAGGCAGAAAATTAGTAAGCAAGTGTGGAAGGCTGAAGAAACAAAGGCTAGAAAATAAACAAACAAGTTTGGTGGTGCTTAATGGTAAATACTTCAAAGCAAGGAGTCCAGTGAATAAGGCAGATGAGCTGAGGGCACAAATTTACACTTGGAAGTATGATATCACTATTACTGAGACATAGCTTAAAGGAGAGCAGGAATGGCAGTTCAACATTCCTGGCTACAGGGTGTTTAAACAACAAGCTGGAGGGAGTTTAAGAAAGTCACAATATTAGATAAAGAAACAATTACAGCTGTGAGAAGGAATGGTTTGCTAGAAAGATCATGAAATGAGGCCATACGGTCTGTAGAGAAGAACAAAAAAAAGGGGGCAAATCACATTGCTGGGAGTGCACTATAGAGGAAAAGAGGAGAGAACCATGTAGGCAAATTTCTGAAATGTGCACAAACAATTGCGCAGTAATAATAGGGGGATTTCGAACACCGTAATATTAACTGGGATAGAATTAGTGTGAAAGGTAGAGAGAGCACAGAATTTTTTTTTTTTTTAACGCATTCAGGCGTACTTGTTTTTTTGCTGAACTTGTTTTTAGCCAGTAAATAGAAAGTCCAACAAGAAATGCGGGAGTAAAAACAGGAAGTGCTGGAAATACTCAGTAGGTTGGCTGCTTCTCTCCACAGCTGCTGAGTTAAAGTTTCAGATCTGTGACCTTTCATCAGACCTGAAACATTAACTCTGTTTCTCTCTCCACAGATGCTGCCTGATCTGCTGAGTATTTCCAGCACTTTGTTTTTATTTCAGATTTCCAGCAACTGCAGTATTTTGTTTTTATTTAAAGAAATAGCAGAGTCCTAGACTTGGTTTTAGCAAATGAAGCTGGGCAGGTGAAAGAGTTATCAGTGAGAGGGTATCTCGGTGGTATTGATCATAATTTAATTAGATTTAACATAGTTATGGAAAATAACAAAGATAGATTGGGTAGGGTGGGGCTAAAGGTTCTCAATTCAGAAAGGCCCAATTTTACTAAGCTGAGATGTGATTTAGTGAAAGCTAATTGAAGTTAAACAGTGTCAGAGCAGTGGGAGGCACTCAAGGAAGACATAATGAATATTCAGTACATGTGTGTTCCCTCAAAGAAAAAGGGTGGGACTCCCAAATCTTGAGCCCCCTGGATGTCAAAGAGCATACTGGATAGGATAAGGTTAAAAAAGGGAAGCTTATGTCAGATACTGAGAGCTCAATACTGCAGAAAGCCTGGAGGAGGATAAAAAGTGCAGGGGTGAAATTAAAAAGGAAATTAAGAAAGCAAAGAGAGGGCAAGAGAAAATATTGGCAAGTAAAATCAAGATGTTTTATAAATACATAAACAGCAAGAGGATTACTAAGGAAAGAGTGGGGCCTATTAGAAACCCAAAAAGGCGTGGAGGTGGAAGACGTGGGTTCTTAATGAACACTTTGCATCTGTCTTCACAAAAGAGAACAATGCAAACATTATAGTTAAGGAGGAGGAGCGTGAAGTATTGGAGGGAATAAACATAGTGAAAGAGGAAATATTAAGTAGTTTAGCATCTTTGAAAATAGACAAATTGGAAGGCTCAGATGAAAAATATCCCAGGCTGTTAAGAGAAGCAGGGGGGGGAAAAAGCGCAGGCTCTGACCATCATGTTCCAATCATCTTTGGCTACAGATGTGGTGCCAGAGGACTGCCAATGTTATACTGTTGTTTAAAAAGGGAGCAAGGAATAGACCGAGTAATTACAGACCAGTCAGCTTAACCTCATTGGTGGGCAAATTATTGAAAAAATTCTGAGGAACAGTATTGGCATTTAGAAAGGCATAAATTAATCAAGGACTGTCAGCATGGGTTTGTTAAAGGAAGGTCATGTCTGACTAACTTTTTTGAATTTTTGAGGGAGTATAGCAGAGTTGATGAGGGTAATGCATTTGATGTAGTTTACATGAATTTTGGCAAGGTTTTTGACAAGGTTCCACATGGCAATCTGGTCAGAAAAATGAAAGCCCATGAAATCCAAGGGAAAATGGTAAGTTGGATCCAAAACTGGCTCAGTGGCAAGAATCAAAGGGTAATGGTCAATGGGGGTTTTTGTGACTGGAAGGCTGTTGCAAGTGAGGTTCCACAGGGCTCAAGATGAGGTCCCTTGCATTTTCTGGTTTAGACTTAAATGTAGGGGGCATGATTAAGATGTTTGCAAGTGATACAAAAATTGGCTGTGTGGTTGATAGTGAGGAAGAAAGCTGCAGACTGCAGGAAGATATCAATGGGGTGATCAAGTGGGCACAGAAGTGGCAAATGGAATCCAATCCGGAGAGGCCTGAGGTAATGCATTTGGGGGAAGGCAAACAAGACAAGGGTATGCACAATAAATGGCAGGCTACTGAGAAGCATAGAGGATCACAGAGATCTTGGAGTGCATGTCCACAGATCCCTGAAGGTAGCAGGACAGAGATGTGATTAAGGCATATAGGATACTTTTGTTTATTAGCAGAGGCATAGCACACCTATAAGAGAAGGGAGGTTATGCTAGAACTATAGAAAACACTAGTTAGGCCAGAGCTACAGCATTGCGCACTGGTCACTGCATGGTAGGAAGGATGTGATCACACTAAAGAGGGTAAGAAGATGATTTACGAGAATGTTGCTAGGAAAGGAGAATTTTAGCTATGAGAGAAGATTGGATCGGCTGGGGTTCTTTTCTTCAGAACAGAGGAGGCTGAGGGGATTTTTATTTTTTTACATTTTTTTTTTAAGAAATACAGCACTGAAACGACCCTTCGGCCCACCGAGTCTGTGCTGACCATCAACCACCCATTTATACTAATCCTACATTAATCCCATATTCCTACCACATCCCCACCTTCCCTCAATTCCCCTACCACCTACCTACACTAGGGACAATTTACAATGGCCAATTTACCTATCAACCTGCAAGTCTTTGGTTGTGGGAGGAAACCGGAGCACACAGCGGAAGCCCACACGGTCACAGGGAGAACTTGCAAACTCTGCACAGGCAGTACCCAGAATCGAACCCGGGTCGCTGGAGCTATGAGGCTGCAGTGCTAACCACTGCGCCACAATGATATTTAATTAAACTGTGTAAAATTATGAAGGTCTAGATAGAGTGGATGGGAAGGACCTATTTCCCTTCGCAGAGATCAATAACCAGGTGGCATAGATTTAAAGTAATTGGTAGAAGGATGGGGGAGGGGGGAATTGAAGAGAATTTTTTTCACCCAGAGTGTGGTGGAGGTCTGCAAAGGGTGATAGAGACGGTACTTATTCAATGTGATGACGGTTTCCATGAATTTCTATGGTTCCTCCCCATTCCTCTGCCTTGATCCAACAGTATTCTACTGTCCTTCAACCATGCATAACCTGAAGGCAGCATTTGATCTTGATTACATCCCATGGTTTTGCACATGGGTAAATTAGATATGAACACTCTATGTAAGTATGTTCCACAACAGTTGTTTTGAAACAATTTTGTCATGTTACTTGCCCCTATCGAGTCAGTCATTTATGGCATAGGAGGTGGCCATTTGGCCCATCGAGTCCACGCTGGCTCTCCGCAGAGCAATCCAGTTAGTCCCTCTCCCCTGTTCGATCCCCGTATCCCTGCAATTTTTTTTCCTTCAAATGCCCATCCAATTTCTTTTTGAAATCAGCGTCTCTGCTTCCACCACACTTGTGGGCAGAGTGTTCCAGGTCATTACCACTCTCTGCATAAAAAAGTTCTTCCTCACATTGCATCTCTTGCCCAAATCCCTCAGTGTCCCCTGGTCCTTGCACCATCAGTTAACGGGAACAGTTTTTCCTTGTCTAACTTATTGAAACCGGTCATAATCTTGTACACCTCTATTAAATCACCCCTCGCTCGCCTTTGCTCCAGTAAGAACAGCCCCAGTTTTTCCAACCTAACCTTGTAGCTAAAATTCCCCCATCCCTGGCAAATCTCCTCGGCATCCTCTCAAGGGCCCTCACATCCTTCCTGAAGTGTGGTAATCAGAACTGGACACAATACTCTAGATGTGGCCGAAGCTGAGCTTTATATAGATTCAGCATAACTTTCCTGCTTTTGTACACTATGCCTCTATTTGTGTAGCCCAGGATCCCACATGTTTTGCTAACCACTCTCTCAATATGTCTGCCACCTTTAAAGATTGATGCACATGCACCCCCCAGATTCCTCTGTTCCTGTCGACTCTTTAGAACTGTGCCATTAAGTCTATAGTACCTCACCCTATCCCTTCTCCCAAAATGCATCACCACATTTGTCTGTCCATTCTGCTAGCCTATGTCCTGTTACAGGCAATTCATATCATCATCACTGTTTGCCACTCCAAGTTTGGTATCAGCATTTAAAAAAAAAAAATCATTGATGGGATGGGTGCATCACTGGCCCGGCCTGCATTTGTTGCCCAACCCTAATTGCCCTTGAGAAGGTGGTGGTGGTGATGTGCCTTCTTGAACCACTACTGTCCATGTGGGGTAGGTACACCCACAGTACTGTTAGGAAGGGAGTTCCAGGATTTTGACCCAGCAACAGTGAAGGAATGGGGATATAGTTCTAAGTCAGGATGGTGTGCGACTTGGAGGGGAACTTGCAGGTGGTTGTGTTCCCATACATTTGCTGCCCTTATCCTTCTAGTTGGTAGAGGTCTCGGGTTTGGAAGGTGCTGTCGTGCGTTACTGTAGTGCATCTTGTAGATGGTACACTGCTGCCACTGTGTGTCAGTGGTGGAGGGAGTGAATGTTTGTAGATGGGGTGCCAATCAAGCGGGCTGCTTTGTCCTGGATGGTGTCCAGCTTCTTGAATGTAATTGGAGCTGCACCCATCCAGACAAGTGGAGAGTATTCCATCACACTCCTGACTTGTGCCTTGTAGATGGTGGACAGGCTTTGGGGAGTCAGGAGGTGAGTTACCCACCGCAGGCTGCCTAGCCTCTGGCCTGCTGTTGTAGTCACAGTATTTATGTGACTACTCCAGTTCAGTTTCTGGTCAATGGTAGCCCCTCGGCTGTTGATAGTGGGGGATTGAGCGATGGTAATGCCATTGAATGTCAAGGGGAGATGGTTAGATTCTCTCTTGTTGGAGATGGTCATTGCCTGGCACTTAAGTGGCAAGTAACATTCGTGCCACAAATCAGCCCAAGCCTTGCTGCATTTCTACACTGACTGCTTCGATATCTGAGGAGTCACGAATGGCGCTGAACATTGTGCAGTCAGCAGCAAACATCCCCACTTCTGACCTTATGATTGAAGGAAGGTCATTAATGAAGCAGCTGAAGATGGTTGGGCCTAGGACACTACCCTGAGGAACTCCTGCAGTGATGTCCTGGAGCTCAGATGATCGACCTCCAACAACCACAACCATCTTCCTTTGCACTAGGTACGACTCCAACCAGCGGAGAGTTTTCCCCGATTCCCATTGACTTCAGTTTTGCTAGGGCTCTTTAATGGCAAACTCGGTCAAATGCTGCCTTGATGTCAAGGGCAGTCACTCTCACCTCGAGTTCAGCTCTTTTGCCCATGTTTGAACCAAGGCTATAATGAGGTCAGGAGCTGAGTGGCCCTGGCGGAACCCAAACTGAATGTCACTGAGCAGGTTATTGCTAAGCAAGTGCCGCTTGATGGCACTGTTGATGACACCTTCCATCACTTTACTGATGATTGAGAGTAGGGTGATGGGGCGGTAATTGGCCGGGTTGGACTTGTCCTGCTTTTTGTATATAGGACATACCTGGGCAATTTTCCACATCTCAGGTTAGATGACAGTCTTGTAGCTGTACTTCAACTTGGCTAGGGGCGCGGCAAGTTCTGGAGCACAGATCTTCAGTACTATTGCTGGAATATTGTTAGGGCCCATAGCCTTTGCAGTATCCAGTGCCTTCAGTCGTTTCTTAATATCACAGAGTGAATTGAATTGGCTGAAGTCTGGCATCTGTGTTGCTGGGGACTTCAGGAGGAAGCCGAGATGGATCATCAGCTCGGCACTTCTGGCTGAAGATTGTCGCAAATGCTTCAGCCTTATCTTTCACACTGATGTGCTGGGCTCCCCCATCATTGAGGATGGGGATATTTGTGGAGCCACCTCCTCCAGTTAGTTGTTTAATTGTCCACCACAATTCACAGCTGGATGTGGCAGGACTGCAGAGTTCAGATCTAATCCGTTGGTTATGGGATCGCTTAGCTCGGTCTATCGCATGCTGCTTACGCAGTTTAGCGTGCAGATAGTCCTGTGTTGTAGCTTCACCAGATTGACACCTCATTTTGAAGTATGCCTGGTGCTACTCCTGGTATGCCCTCCTGCACTCTTCATTGAACCAGGGTTGATCTCCTGGCTTGATGGTAATGGTTGAGTGGGGGATATGTGGGGTATGAGATTACAGATTGTGGTTGAGCATAATTCTTCAGTTGCTGATGGCCCACAGCACCTCATGGATGACCAGTTTTGCATTGCTAGATCTGTTCGAAATGTATCCATTTAGCACAGTGGTAGTGCCACACAACACGATGGAGGGTATCCTCAATGTGAAGACAGGACTTCGTCTCCCCAAGGACTGTGCGGCAGTCACTCCTACCAATACGGTCATGGACAGATGCATTTGAGACAGGCAGATTGGTGAGGATGAGTGTGGGGACAGATCAAAAGTAAGCTAATCAACTAAAACTAACTGTGGAGCCAATTTATAAAAAGTAACAAGCAGAAGCTAACAGGACAGCTGCAAATAGCTTAATAGTAGCCTATTGTTTGACACAAGCCCCCAGATGTTAGTAAGGAGGACTTTGCAGTGTCGACAGGGTTGGGTTTGCCCTGGTCTTTTCCGGTGCCTAGGTCGATGCCGGGTGGTCCGTCTGGTTTCATTTTTTTTTTAAATTGACTGCGTAGCAGTTTGATACAACAGAGTGGCTTGCTAGGCCATTTCAGAGGGCATGCAAGAGTCAACCACATTGCTGTGGGTCATATGGATTGCCATGTAATAGTGGTTTCTTATAGCATCTCTAACATTGCATAATACCAAGAATTTTGCTGCTATAAATTTAGAAGTTCAATATGCTTCCTAATTTTCCAGTTTACACATCTGGTCAAAAATCGTCCATCTTGAGACATTGGATAAGCTGAAACTGGAAAATTAGGTGCTAAATAGGTCACTAGAAATGTAACTACCTTGGTTTAAATTTTTACCCAGATGGAATATTATTTGTTTTTCTTCTAATGGTCCAATAACCTGATTGGAGCCAGATTTCCCCACTAGAAATGATCTCTTTTAAAAAAGTACAGAACTTTAAAAATTCCTCCAATATAATGAAGCATAGAACAGTATTCTGCAATCGAAGAGTACTTCACTTCAAATAATGCATTTAATTATTTTTCCATAACTTGACAATGGCGAGAACCCTCAAACAGGAACAAGGTTTAGAAGTCACTGTTCAAGTGGAAAAGAAAGAAAGTGTGTTAAAAGTTAAGTTTCTCCACAACACAGTAACAATACTTAAGTTTGTGAATTTTATGATATGGTGAGGTTTTTTTTGCAAATGCTCAAACTACATTGTGAAATGAGCTTAGTGTCTCTGGTCAAGATTCAACTTCTGAATATTCAGGCACAAATCCAATTTGCAAGAGAAGAAAAGAAAAGCTTTTCACACACAAACACCTGTTAAAACTTACAAGGAAGGGAGGTCTGACATTTTCTGAGTAAGCAGAACACTGTCCCAAATTCAAAGTCAATTCAAAGATCACAGGTAGAAAGAAGTTTCTATGCTGGTGCAAACTTGATTGAGTATTTGTTTGAGAGTCAATAAATTTATTGTGCTGAAGTATAATGTAGCAATATTTTGTATATGGTAAAAAAAAGCACTGCAGCCAATTACACCAGCACTAAAGCAAATGTTAAATGATTTCTTTTGCAGTCAGCTGCCATCCTAATCTCTGCCCAAATAATGGCAGTACTGCAAGTGCTGTGTTTTGTACTAAAAGCTAATTAAGAGCAAAATAAATTACATTCAAAATCATACTGAATTCATTTGACACAAGATTCCTTCAAGTGTGCTTTTACGTTAATGCTAATCCCCATTTAAGAAATCTTTCTGTAAGCCAGCTTAAACAAAGATATATGCAAACCTCACCTCAAATTCTTGATATATTTACTAAAATATAATGTGTTTTGGGCCCCTGATGCATGCACAGTTTTAAGCATTATATAAATTCAATGTTAATGTCTTATAATAATTTCCTTCCAACCCATCCCAGCAAAATCTCTATTATGGTCAACAGAGAAGCTCAGACCATGACTAGGTGACATTCACCAAGAGAATTAGCTTTCCCTACCTCAGAACTAATAATAAAAATAATGAGATGGAATCACTTGCCCAGATAGCTGTGTAGAACAGGTTTTTTTTTTTTTACAATGTATCTCGCATTTTAGTTTAAATGTTCCCCTCTTCAGTGCCAATAATTCAGTTGCTAAATGCACTGCTTGGCACAGTATTGAGGCACACTAACAATTTCAATCCTTGCACTGGACTGTGTTACCTTAATTAGAATCATAGAAGGTTTTTGGCACAGCAAGGGGTCACTTGGCTCATCGTGTCTGTGCCAGCCGAAAAACAATCCACCCGGTCTAATCCCACTTTCCAGCATTTGGTCCATAGCCCTGCAGATTACAGCACTTGAGGTGCATATCCAGACACCTTTTAAATGAGTTGAGGGTTTCTGCCTCAACTACCATTTCAGGCAGTGAGTTCCAGACCCCCAACACCCTCTGGGTGAAATTTTTTTCCCACATCTCCCCTCTAACCATTCTACCAATCACTTTAAATCTATGCCCCCTAGCCACTGACCTCTCTGCTAAAGTAAATAGGCCCTTCACCTCCACTCTATCCAGGCCCCTCACAATTTTGTACTTCAATAAAATCTCCTACTGTCTTCTCTGTGCCAAGCAGAACCACCCCAACCCTTTGGGCAGGTTAAGGTATAACGATCATTGCTTGTTGTGCAAAAGCTAAACCAACCAGCCAACATGGAGTTCATTCATCAATGGCGTTCATACCATGCAATTTAATAAAAAACAAAAGACAGCAAAAAATGTATAAATATAAAGTTCATTGAGTATAGTGTTTAGAAAAATAAGCTCAGATCATTTCAGAATATAAACAAAAGGTCATGTAACAGTACAGACACAAACCAGATTATACTTCAAATCTAGTATTTAAAATATCTTTGGTATAACAAGGGTGAACACAAAACACTAATACATGCTCAATGTACCATCACCAAGAAGTTAGTGCAGTATAGATGTTTTAGCTACCCATATCCCTCACACTTTGTGTATATATAGAAACATTCAAACCAAAATGTAAAATGTTTATAAAGCTTCATGCCAAATCTACAGTACAGGAAAATATACTTAAAATCAAAGCATATAATTTGCACTGGCTAATTAAAACTTCCCTTTAAATTAAAACCCCTTTTAGAGCAAGCTATAAAACTATTACTAACAAACGTATAGATACAGAAAAAAAACAACTTTTTCTCATGTGCAGTCAAATAAGGAGGTGGCACAGTGAAACATTACCACTCAATGTACTATCATTTGTAGGGATCAACAAAAAGATTTATCCACCAACCATTTATAATAAGAGTACCAAATGTAGAAATTTCACCATACCGAATAATGCCTCAGACCTTGCATGGGTCAAAGTTCAGCAATTCAAAAAAAATTACATTAAAACAAGTAACTAATATTTTATGTAAGTCGGGCATATTATTTTCCAGCAGTGGCAGGATAATATTTGAGCATACAACCCCAATATTTACTCAATTGATATTAGCAGAAATATGGAGTGTCATTTGTGGACTAAGAAATCCTGTTCAGCTCCCTCCTTAAAAAAATCTGCACAGCAGTTTAAAAAAACTTTAGTAATTTTCACCAGTACTTCAATAAAGCTCTTTTTTTTTAGCATTATAGAAACTAATGTGAGGATCATTAAAAGCTTTGCTCAAACCTCCTGCTGACATCGTCATTTGCTTTGGGGAATTTTATCATATAAAAATAATTATCCAAATAATATGAAGATTGTCTCAACATACAGACAGGCTTTCACATACCAGAAAAATCATACTTGGTTACACTTCATACACACTTGGCTACCCTTCATTCTCGCTTGGAGAAGAATAGAATGTTTCCATTTACTGCAGTGGGTTGGACAGGTCTTCAAATGCCTCACATTGCTTGAAATATCTCAAAAACATAAGAGGCATTGAATGCAAAAAAACGCATTAAGATAATGAGAAAACTTGAACAAACAAATGTAAGATGCATACATAAAGAGTTACAGAATTTTCATTTCACAAAAAGAAAGCATTTGTTTCCACTTTTGGAAAAGCTTCCTGCAAGGCACACAAGCCAGAGGGGTGGGAGGAGAAAATGAGGAGGGTCTGTTCCAACACTTCAAACATTATGCATTAAAAACTAACGGTAATATATTAGGACAAGTTGAATTTTCATACGAAACAAGTATTTTTGATGTGTAGTGACACTAACATGTTTTGTAGCACATAATGATATACATTATAATGCCATAACACAAGTGAACGGGGGTGCACAGTAAATAGCATGAATAAAAGTTAAACTCTAGTTCAGTAACATGCATGATAAATTTATAAATGGGAATAGTTTACTTATTGAAAATTGATTAAACATTAAAATGCTTCTCTGAAGGGAAAGATTAAACCACATGTATTACATACAGGGAAACATGGTCTGTGATACGTTACAAAGCAAAAACATTTTCAAACAGTTGAAAGGACATCATAAACTGCAAGAGCAAAGTACAAATTGTTCATTATCACCTCAAGATTAAGATGTTACTGCCATAGACTACATTCAAATTATTCTATTTAATATATAAAAATGCTATTTTTACTGCCTTTTATATTTTGTTTGCCATTATAACATGACAGGCCGTCTCTTGAAGAAAAAAAATTACAATTGAAGGGATATTATGCTGTGTGATATCTGGATTTATCTTGCTGACGGAATGACTACCACAGCTTCTATCAGGAGCAAGCTACGAGGCTGTAGCACATCACTGTGTGCAGAGATATTATAAACCATGAAAGCTCAAGCAGATTATGAGCGTAATTTGAGATGCTTGATTTATTACAACCCAACTGTGCAAGTGGTGTGCTAACATGTGCGTAATGCATTTTAAGTCCCATATATAATATGGTACATACATAAAGCTTAACCGGAAACAAACATTTCTAATAAAAAAAAAAAAATCGGCTTACAATGACATGGAATCCAGCAATATATCTTGATGACAGGCAGGAACTGACTGGAGAGTATGAATGTTGGTTGTAGCTGAACAGTATAGTCTCAGAACAGATTGTCGCTGCACTGCAACACAATAACTGAGGCGATACATTGTGACTCACACAAAACAGGCGATATCGGATTGGCCATCCATTATACACAGCACCTGATATTTAATTCCACCGACTGCAATAGAACAGAGTATCAGGCGTTGTGTGTAATGGGCAGCTGATCCAATACTGCCGGTTTTGCAAAGACAAATTTCTGCTCATACACGTTCTTATTTTTAAGTTAGACAACAATGGTTTAAAAAGTGACAAGCCTGGCTTGCCTCAGGTCAACAGCAAACTGTGAGACCTTAGTTCTGCTGAAATTGAAGGCATTCAATCAATGCACAGGAGCTTTCTATTGCCACAGTTATCACTGGCAAAGATTAAAACACTTCATTAAAACTAACTGCATGTAAATTAGTACAATAATATAAAGTTTATCTTCATTATAATATTGTGGAGTAGTACCAATTTGAGATATTCACTTACTTATACGTCCCTCCTAAATCGATAGTTTGTGCAGGTAGAAAACAGGAAGGGAAAGGTACACTTCCTGTGAATCTTCACAGTACTTGGACTTCAGGACATTTAAAAATAAAACTGTATACTGTAATAGTTATTCTAGTGATACAGTCTGTACAGTCCATATTGATTGTCAGTTATTGCTCATACAAAAGACTGTCAGACAAGTTTGCTATTACATATTTTGGGAAATTTCTTGGAAAATAAGTTACATTCGAAAAAAAAGTGTTATTTGGGAAGCATAGTGTTTTTATAAAATGAGGTTTGTGGTCATATTCCTCTAGGTCAATGTGACTGGTGTACCTGAAATATATCAATGTAATGTTTACATTTGCTTTTGGTTGTTGTTGCCGTAGTCCCAAAGATTCATAGGCATCTTTCTGCATTACAGAGCGAAAGAGGGGAGAGGGCGAAAGAGAGAAAAGAGAGGAGAGAGAGAGGAGAAAGATGGTAACATATAGTTTGAGGGTCACCACTCTGCAAGTGCAGGGCAAGGAGAAGAGGCAGGCCTCGGTGAACTACCACAGCCGGAACGGGGATTGAACCCACGCTGTTAGAGTCTTTCTGCATCAGACTCTAGCCAGCTGGCCAACTGACACCCCTTTTTGCTTATGGTACACCGATATCAAACTATGCATGTAAAGCAATTGACACAAGACGACATCAGTACAGACATATACCTTTAAAGACAATAACCAGACCATAATCTTGTGTTATGGCTGACTATACAGGAGTTTTATGCCATCTTTAAACTTGGAAAAATAAATACCAACTTACAGCTAAGAATTCTCAAGATTCCAGTAAAAATGTGTAACAGACAATGTTCAACTTCCTCAATCTTCTATTACTTTTTTCTTTAAATTATGAAGTAGATAAAATGATAATAGAAACACTTCAGTCTTTGGATACCTAAATATGAGGACAGAAAATATCACAGTCCCATTTTCAATAGCCAGCCATAATCTGTTGGCAGTTATATATCACTGATATCTTCATCCATAGGAACATTCTGAAGTTTTGCTAGCTCCTTTTCTTCAGTTTCTAGTTCTTTGCAGACGTTGTTAACCACATCATTTATAACATATTTGGATTTAGAGTCCATCATCGTCAGGTGGTTACTAGGTTTGCTCTCTAAAACTACCAAGTAGTTTTCCTTTACTGGGGGATGAAGTACTGACACATGCCCGCTACTGTATTCATGTGCTTCCTCTGTAATGGGATTTCTAGGTTTATCTTCACTGTCAGAAGCACCAAGACCAGATTCATTTACAGTCGCTTGGCCAGAGTTTGAAAGTAGATTACAGTTCTGGAGTGTAGCATACTGACTGTTAGCCATCGACACTACAGGAACTGCATTAGTTACAGCAGTAGACAATTGTTGATCACAATTTAAAGGTGCAGTAGTTGACAATGGCAGACTCACTGTGAGGCTGAAGCTCAAAGTACTTGATGTGTTCAGTAGATGTGAAGAGGTCAAAGGCAGATTATGAGACAGTCCTGTGTTTACCAGAGATGAGGCTTGAGTTTGTAAGGTACTTCCAGGTTGGTTCCCAGGAGATGTATTAATATTCAGTTGACTATTTCCACTCACCGACATCAATTGAGAAAAAACAAGACCCCCTTCCAATGCATCTTGCTTGACTGGGCCCACAGCTTGTCCTGAATTGGGTAACGTGCACATTACTGCATTCGGTGGGAGAGTGGCGGCCAAGAAGACCTTACCTTGCTGAAGACCGGCTGCTGTACCACTTAGGAATGTTCCTCCATTTGATGTGTTTGTTATCAAAATGTTTCCTATTGGTCAGAAAATAGTATAACTCTCACTGAAGTGTAAATGTATTCATAGCCCACTCTATAATAACATGTACAGTACCAAATACAAACCAAATTTAGTCAGTAAATATCAATAGTACATTTTCATAAATCAGTACACTGTTAATATGCTTACTTAATTCTATATATTCTCTACTTCCTGGCAGGAGGGAATTTAAAAAAAAAATCACATTTTTGCAAAACAGGATTTTTTTTTAAGCTGACCCTAATTTAGTCCTCTAAAATAAAAGCAAATTACTGCAGATGCTGGAAATCTGAAGCACAAACAAGAAATGCTGGAAGTACTCAGCAGGTCTGGCAGCATCTGTGGAGAGAGAAGCAGAGTTAACGTTTTAGGTCAGTGACCCTTCAACATATCTGATGAACGGTCACTGACCTGAAACATTAACTCTGCTTCTCCCTCCACAGATGCTGCCAGACCTGCTGAGTATTTCCAGCATTTCTTGTTTGTTGTTTCTAACTTAGTCCTCAGTAGATAGATGATACCCAACATGAAGTTTAGGTTATAAGCAATGCTTTGTTTGTTAGTGCATGCAACAAGATACTATTGCTTTTAAATTCAGACAATAATTTTAAGTGACCTAATTTTGCTCATTCCACAGAAACTCAAATTAGAATAAGTAGACATGCCATCACGTACTTGTCATTTTGGTTTTCAAAATTGAATTAGCATTGTGGTTAAATACGCTCAAAGTTACCATCAACTTGTAACCATGAGAAATATGATATAGCACTTTGACTCTTCTGGAGATGATGCCTGCATGAAGCACTATAACACAGTAGTGTCATCACTTATTCTCAGCCAGTCTTACTTATCAATGCTGCTTTTGCCAGACTTAAGGATTAAATTCCTACTGCCAGTATTGGAGCAGAAACAAAATTGTTGTCAGCATAAAACAGGAAAAATCAACTTTCATCTAATGTTGCTGTTACCCATACCTTGTAATGTATGGCTGATTAATGGTTTACTGAAGCAAAAGCGAAGTAGGATAAATTTGTGCAGGCATTGGAAGCAGTGCTGTACAGGAAATGATGATGATTAAACAATTAAGTGAGATAGAATTAAAATGGAATATAAAGATGGAGTCAGTGCACACTTCGGGCTGGGTTTTACGGGCCCCGCCGAGACAGGGTCGGAGCAGGGAGATGGGGGGGGGGGGGGGAACACAGAGCACATCATCTCCCTGTCGCCAAGCGATTTTGTCGGCGATGAGACTGTTTGGTGAGAGCCTTTCTGCCCAGAGGCCAATTGAGGCCCTTAAGTGGCCTCTTAATGGCCACTTAAGGGGCTCCACATATCCCCCAACCCCCAATACCACCTCTGCCATGCTGGGACATAGCCCAGTAATACGAGGCACCCTCCATGGGCATATGGGGGGGGGCCTCCACCATAGTTAATCTGTGGCCCATGGAGGATCCTCGCTGGGAAAACCCCCACCTCCCTTGACCATCCCCTACCCCCCGCACTTAAAGCCCATCTTCCCACTCAATTCATCAGGGTCTTCCAGACTGGCCCCGGCAACCCTCACTCCTGATGTCTGGGTCTTCAGCGCTGGGTCAAAGGCCTCTGCTCCTGGTGGTGCTGCCGATACTGTTGAGCTGCTGGCCCTGTGATTGGCCGGCATCTCCTGGAGGTACGATCCCAGTCTTTAAAGGATGGGTATCCCAACACTGCCCATTTAAGTGCCGGAACAATGCAAGATCACTGCAGGGGTGTGTGGGGAGCTTGGAAAGGCCATGGCAGGGATCTCCCCCCCTCCACCCCGGTGCCAGGAGCCCCACCTGTACCACAAAATCTGGCCCTTCCTGTCTACAAAACCTTACTTCCCGTTATCAAATTTTTCCATTATAAATTCCTATGTCCAGAATTATCTGACAAAGTCCTGCTTACTAACATCTGGGGCCTTGTGCCAAAATTGGGAGAGCTTATCCCATGACTAGTCAAGCAACAGCCTGACAGTCATACTCACAAACATATTTACACGCCAATGTCCCAGATACCACCATCACCATTCCTGGGCATGTCCTGTCCTACTGACAGGACAGATTCACCAGAGGTGGCGGCAGAGCGATACACAGTCACAGAATTGTTACAGTGCAGAAGGAGGCCATTCGGCCCATCGTACCCACATCGGTTCTCTGAAAGAGCAACTCGCTCAGTTCCATTCCCCTGCCTTCCCCATATAACCCTGCACATTCTTCCTTTTCCTATAACTGTCTAATTCCCTTTTGAATGCTTCAATTGAACCTGCCTCCACCATGTTTTCAGGCAGCGCATTCCAGACCTTAACTACTCGCTGCATGAAAAAGTTTTTCCTCTTGTAACTTTTGCTTTTCTTAATAAATACTTTAAACCTGTGCTCTCTCATTCTCGATCCTTTCATGAGTGGGAACAGTTTCTCTCCATGTACTCTGTTCAGACCCACGATTTTGAATATCTCTATCAAATCATCTCTCAGCCTTCCCTTCTCCAAGGAAAACAATCCTAACTTCTCCAATATATGTTCATAACTGAAATTCCTCATCTCTGGAACCATTCTAGTGAATTTTTTCTGTACTCTCTCCAATGACCTCATGTCTTTCCTCAAGTATGGCACCCAGAATTGGACGCAATATTCCAGCTGAGGCCGAACTAGTGTCTTATACAAGTTCAACATAACTTCTTTGCTCTTGCACTCTATGCCCCTATTAATAAAACCCAGGATACGGTATGGTTTATTAACCGCTCTGTCAACCTGTTCTGCCACCTTCAATGACTTATGCACATATACACCTAGGTCGCTCTGCTCCTGCTCCCCTCCCCTTAGAATTGTACCCATTGTTCTATATTGTCTCTCCATATTCTTCCTACCAAAATGAATCACTTCACATTTCTCTGAAATTGAACTTCATCTGCCATCTGCCTGCCCATTCCACCAACTTGTCTATGTCCTTTTGAAGTTCGACACTATCCTTCTCACAGATCCTACCCACAAATAGCAGGACTAATCCAATCCGACCAATTACCGCACCATCAGTCTACTCTCGATCATCAGCAAAGTGATCGAAAGTGTTGTTGACAGCGCTATCAAACGGCACTTACACAGCAATAACCTGATCACTGATGTTCAATTTGGGTTCCGCTAGGGCGAGAGTGAGTCCCCTCGACATCAAGGCAGCATTTGACAGAGTGTCACATAGCCACATTGAAGTCAATGGCAATCAGGGGGAAAATTCTCCACAGGTTGGAGTCAGACGTAGCAAGAAAGATGGTTGTGGTTGTTGAAGGCCAATCATCTCAGTTCCAGGACATTGTTGCAGGAGTTCCTTAGCCCAACCATCTTCAGCTGCTTCATCAGTGACCTTCCCTCCATCACAAGGTCGGAGGTGGGGATGTTCGCTGATGATTGCACAATGTTCAGCAGTCCGTGTAGAAATGCAGCAAGACCTGGACGATATCCAGGCTTGGCTGATAAGTGGCAAGTAACATTCGTGCCACACAAGTGCCGGGCAATGACCATCTCCAACAACAGAGAATCTAACCATCTCCCCTTGACATTCAATGGCATTACCATCGCTGAAACCCCACTAACATCCTGGAGTTTACCACTGACCAGAAACTGAACGGGACCAGCCACATAAATACTGTGACCACAACAGGTCAGAAGCTGGAAATTCTGCAGAGGAACCCAGCCCCCAGACTCCCCAAAGCCTGTCCATCATCTACAAGGCACAAGTCAGGAGTGTGATGGAATACTCTCCACTTGCCTTGATGAGTGCAGCTCCAACAACACTCAAGAAGCTCAACACCATCCATGACAAAGCAACCCACTTGATCGACACCCTATCCACCACCTTCAACATTCACTCCCTCCACCAATGACGTACAGTGGCAGCAGTGTACACTACCCACAAGATGCACTGCAACAACTCACCGCGCCTCCTTTGACAGCATCTTCCAAACCAGTGACCTCTTCCACCTAGAAGGACATGGGCAGCAGATGTATGGGAACACCACCACCTACAAGTTCCCCTCCAAGCCACATACCATCCTGACTGGGAACTTGATTGCTGTCCCTTCACTGTTGCTGGATAGAAATCCCAGAACTCCCTTCCTAACAGCACTGTGGGCGTACCTACACCACAAGGACTGCAGCTGTTCAAGAACCACCACCTTCAAGGGAAGTTGGGGATGGGCAATAAATGCTGGCCTAGCCAGTGATGCTCACATCCCATGAAAGAATAAATTT
>NW_027140816.1:0-58165 GCF_036365525.1 Heterodontus francisci | reverse complement strand
TTAGTGGGGTCGGGGAGTGGGGACGGGGAGTGGGGACGGGGAGTGGGGGCGGGGAGTGGGGGCGGGGAGTGGGGGCGGGGAGTGGGGGCGGGGAGTGGGGGCGGGGAGTGGGGGCGGGGAGTGGGGGCGGGGAGTGGGGGCGGGGAGTGGGGGCGGGGAGTGGGGCGGGGAGTGGGGGCGGGGAGTGGGGACGGTGGGTGGGGACGGGGAGTGGGGACGGGGAGTGGGGACGGGGAGTGGGGACGGGGAGTGGGATGGTTAGTGGGGGCGGGGAGTGGGGGCGGGGAGTGGGGGCGGGGAGTGGGGACGGTTATTTGGGGCGGGGAGTGGGGACGGGGAGTGGGGACGGGGAGTGAGGACGGGGAGTGGGGAGTGGGGACGGTGAGTGGGGACGGGGAGTGGGGACGGTTAGTGGGGACGGTTAGTGGGGACGGGGAGTGGGGACGGGGAGTGGGGCGGAGAGTGGGGACGGAGAGTGGGGACGGTTAGTGGGGTCGGGGAGTGGGGACGGGGAGTGGGGACGGGGAGTGGGGACGGGGAGTGAGGACGGGGAGTGGGGAGTGGGGACGGGAGTGGGGACGGGAGGAGTGGGGGACGGGAAGTGGGGACGGGGAGTGGGGACGGGGATTGGGAGTGGGGAGTGGGGAGTGGGGAGTGGGGACGGGGAGTGGGGACGGTTAGTGGGGTCGGGGAGTGTGGACGGGGAGTGGGGACGGGGAGTGGGGACGGGGAGTGGGGACGGGGAGTGGGGAGTGGGGACGGGGGGTGGGAACGGGGAGTGGGGACGGGGAGTGGGGACGGGGAGTGGGGACGGGGAGTGGGGACGAGGAGTGGGGACGGGGAGTGGGGACGGGGGGTGGGGACGGGGGGTGGTGACGGGGAGTGGGGACGGGGAGTGGGGACGGGGAGTGGGGAGTGGGGACGGGGAGTGGGGACGGTTAGTGGGGTCGGGGAGTGGGGAGTGGGGACGGGAGTGGGGACGGGGAGTGGGGACGGAGAGTGGGGACGGAGGAGTGGGGACGGAGAGTGGGGACGGAGAGGTGGGGACGGAGAGTGGGGACGGGGAGTGGGAGTGGGGACGGTTAGTGGGGTCGGGGAGTGAGGACGGGGGAGTGGGGACGGGGAGTGGGGACGGAGAGTGGGGACGGAGAGTGGGGGACGGAGAGTGGGGACGGTGAGTGGGGACGGTGAGTGGGGACGGTGAGTGGGGGACGGTGAGTGGGGACGGTGATTGGGGGCGGGGAGTGGGGGCGGGGAGTGGGGGCGGGAGTGGGGACGGGGAGTGGGGACGGGGAGTGGGGACGGGGAGTGGGGACGGGGAGTGGGGACGGTTAGTGGGGGACGGGGAGTGGGGACGGGGAGTGGGAAGTGGGGACGGGGAGTGGGGACGGGGAGTGGGGACGGGGGAGTGGGGACGGGGAGTGGGGACGGGTTAGTGGGGACGGGGAGTGGGGACGGGGAGTGGGAAGTGGGGGACGGGGAGTGGGGACGGGGGAGTGGGGACGGGGAGTGGGGACGGTTAGTGGGGTCGGGGAGTGGGACGGGGAGTGGGGACGGGGAGTGGGGGACGGGGAGTGGGGACGGGGAGTGGAAACGGGGAGTGGGGACGGGGTAGTGGGGACGGGGAGTGGGGAGTGGGGAGTGGGGACGGGGGGTGGGGACGGGGGGTGGGGCGGGGAGTGGGACGGGGAGTGGGGACGGGGAGTGGGGACGGGGAGTGGGGAGTGGGGAGCGGGGACGGGGAGTGGGGACGGGGAGTGGGGACGGTTAGTGGGGACGGTTAGTGGGGAGTGGGGACGGTTAGTGGGGTCGGGAGGGGAGTGGGGAGTAGGGCGGTGAGTGGGGATGGGGAGTGGGGACGGGGAGTGGGGACGGGGAGTGGGGACGGAGAGTGGGGACGGAGAGTGGGGACGGGGAGTGGGGACGGGGAGTGGGAAGTGGGGACGGGGAGTGGGAAGTGGGGACGGGGAGTGGGGACGGGGAGTGGGGACGGTTAGTGGGGTCGGGGAGTGGGGAGTGGGGAGTGGGGACGGGGAGTGGGGACGGGGAGTGGGAAGTGGGGACGGGGAGTGGGGACGGGGAGTGGGAACGGTAAGTGGGGACCGTTAGTGGGGTCGGGGAGTGGGGACGGGGAGTGGGAACGGGGAGTGGGGACGGGGACTGGGGACGGGGAAGTGGGGAGTGGGGACGGGGGGTGGGGGACGGGGGGTGGGGACGGGGGGTGGGAACGGGAGTGGGGACGGGGAGTGGGGAGTGGGGACGGGGAGTGGGGACGGGGAGTGGGGGCGGGGAGTGGGGGCGGGGAGTGGGGGCGGGGAGTGGGGACGGGGAGTGGGGTCGGGGAGTGGGGTCGGGGTGCGGGGAGTGGGGACGGTGAGTGGGGACGGGGAGTGGGGACGGGGAGTGGGGACGGGGAGTGGGGACGGGGAGTGGGGACGGGGAGTGGGGGACGGAGAGTGGGGACGGAGAGTGGTGACGGAGAGTGGTGACAGAGAGTGGTGACGGAGAGTGGTGACGGGGAGTGGTGACGGGGAGTGGGGACGGGGAGTGGGGACGGGGAGTGGGGACGGGGAGTGGGGACGGGGAGTGGGGACGGGGAGTGGGGACGGGGAGTGGGGACGGGGAGTGGGGAGTGGGGACGGTGAGTGGGGACGGGGAGTGGGGACGGGGAGTGGGGACGGGGAGTGGGGACGGGGAGTGGGACGGAGAGTGGGGACGGAGAGTGGGGACGGAGAGTGGGACGGAGTTTGGGGACAGTTATTGGGGGCGGGGAGTGGGGACGGGTTGTGGGGACGGGGAGTGGGGACGGGAGTGGGGACGGGGTGTGGGGACGGGGGTGTGGGGACGGGGTGTGGGGGACGGGGGTGTGGGGACGGGGTGTGGGGACGGAGAGTGGGGACGGAGAGTGGGGACGGAGAGTGGGGACGGAGAGTGGGGACGAAGAGTGGGGACGGAGAGTGGGGACGGAGAGTGGGGACGGTGAGTGGGGACGGTGAGTGGGGACGTTGAGTGGGGACGGTGAGTGGGGACGGTGAGTGGGGGACGGGGAGTGGGGACGGGGAGTGGGGGACGGGGGAGTGGGGACGGGGAGTGGGGACGGGGAGGTGGGGACGGGGAGTGGGGACGGGGAGTGGAGACGGGGAGTGGGGACGGGGAGTGGGGGACGGGGGAGTGGGGACGGAGAGAGGGGACGGAGAGAGGGGACGGAGAGAGGGGACGGTGAGTGGGGACGGGGAGTGGGGACGGGGAGTGGCGACGGTGAGTGGCGACGGTGAGTGGCGACGGTGAGTGGGACGGTGAGGTGGGGACGGAGAGTGGGGGACTGTGAGTGGGGACTGTGAGTGGGGACGGGGAGTGGGGACGGGGAGTGGGGACGGGGAGTGGGGACGGGGGGAGTGGGGACGGGGAGTGGGGGCGGGGAGTGGGGACGGGGAGTGGGGACGGGGAGTGGGGACGGGGAGTGGGGACGGGGGGTGGGGGCGGGGGGTAGGGGCGGGGGGTAGGGGCGGGGGGTAGGGGCGGGGGGGTGGGGACGGAGAGTGGGGGCGTGGAGTGGGGATGGTTATAGGGGGCGGGGAGTGGGGACGGTGAGTGTGGACGGGGGGTGGGGGCGGGGGGTGGGGGCGGGAGTTGGGACGGGGAGTGGGGACGGGGAGTGGGGAGTGGGGAGTGGGGATGGTGAGTGGGGACGGGGAGTGGGACGGGGAGTGGGACGGGGAGTGGGGACGGGCAGTGGGGACGGGCAGTGGGACGGGGAGTGGGGACGGGGAGTGGGGACGGTTAGTGGGGTCGGGGAGTGGGGACGGGGAGTGGGGACGGGGGAGTGGGGACGGGGAGTGGGGACGGAGGTGGGGACGGGGAGTGGGCACGGAGGTGGGGACGGTGAGTGGGAACGGTGATTGGGGGCGGTTAGTGGGGGCGATTAGTGGGGGCGGTTAGTGGGGGCGGTTAGTGGGGGCGGTTAATGGGGGCGGGGAGTGGGGACGGGGCGTGGGACGGGGCGTGGGGACGGGGCGTGGGGACGGGGCGTGGGGACGGGGCGTGGGGACGGGGCGTGGGGACGGGCGTGGGGACGGTGCGTGGGGACGGTGCGTGGGGACGGGGCGCGGGGACGGTGCGTGGGGACGGGAGAGGGGACGGGGAGTGGGGACGGGGTGTGGGGACGGGGAGTGGGGACGGGGAGTGCGGACGGGGAGTGCGGGACGGGGAGTGGGGAGTGGGGAGTGGGGAGTGGGGATGGGGAGTGGGGAGTGGGGAGTGGGGAGTGGGGGGGAGTGGGGGGGTGGGGAGTGGGGACGGTGAGTGGGGACGGGGAGTGGGGACGGGGAGTGGGGAGTGGGGACGTGGGGAGTGGGGAGTGGGGACGGGAGTGGGGACGGGGAGTGGGGAGGGGATGGGGAGGGGGACGGGGAGTGGAGTGGGACGGGGAGTGGGGACGGGAGTGTGGGACGGTAGTGGGGTCGGGAGTGGAGGACGGAGAGTGGGGACGGGAGTGGACGGAGAGTGGGGACGGAGAGTGGGGACGGAGAGTGGGGCGGTGAGTGGGGGCGGTGAGTGGGGGCGGTGAGTGGGGGCGGTGAGTGGGGGCGGTGAGTGGGGCGGGAGGGGGGCGGTGAGTGGGGCGGAGGGGGAGTGGGGGCGGGAGTGGGGGCGGGGAGTGGGGACGGGGAGTGGGGACGGGGGAGTGGGGACGGGGAGTGGGGACGGGGTAGTGGGGGAGTGGGGACGGTGAGTGGGGACGGTGAGTGGGGACGGGGAGTGGGGGACGGGGAGTGGGGACGGGGCGTGGGGACGGGGAGTGGGGACGGGGAGTGGGGACGGGGAGTGGGGACGGGGAGTGGGGACGGAGAGTGGGACGGAGAGTGGGGACGGAGAGTGGGGACGAAGAGTGGGGACGGTGAGTGGGGACAGTTATTGGGGGCGGGGAGTGGGGACGGGGTGTGGGGACGGGGAGTGGGGACGGGGAGTGGGGACGGGGAGTGGGGACGGGGTGTGGGGACGGGGTGTGGGGACGGGGTGTGGGGACGGGGTGTGGGGACGGGGTGTGGGGACGGAGAGTGGGGACGGAGAGTGGGGACGGAGAGTGGGAACGGAGAGTGGGGACGGAGAGTGGGACGGTGAGTGGGGACGGTGAGTGGGGACGGTGAGTGGGGACGGTGAGTGGGGACGGGGAGTGGGGACGGGAGTGGGGACGGGGAGTGGGGACGGGGAGTGGGGACGGGGAGTGGGGACGGAGAGAGGGGACGGAGAGAGGGGACGGTGAGTGGGGACGGGGAGTGGGGACGGGGAGTGGGGACGGGGAGTGGCGACGGTGAGTGGCGACGGTGAGTGGCGACGGTGAGTCGGGACGGTGAGTGGGGACGGAGAGTGGGGACGGTGAGTGGGGACTGTGAGTGGGGACTGTGAGTGGGGGACGGGGAGTGGGGACGGGGAGTGGGGACGGGGAGTGGGGACGGGGAGTGGGGACGGGGAGTGGGGACGGGGAGTGGGGGCGGGGAGTGGGGACGGGGTGTGGGGACGGGGAGTGGGGACGGGGAGTGGGGACGGGGAGTGGGGACGGGGGGTGGGGGCGGGGGGTAGGGGCGGGGGGTAGGGGCGGGGGGTAGGGGCGGGGAGGTGGGGACGGAGAGTGGGGGCGTGGAGTGGGGATGGTTATAGGGGGCGGGGGGTGGGGGCGCGGAGTTGGGACGGCGAGTGGGGACGGGGAGTGGGGAGTGGGGATGGTGAGTGGGGACGGTGAGTGGGGACGGGGAGTGGGGACGGGGAGTGGGGACGGGCAGTGGGGACGGGCAGTGGGGACGGGGCAGTGGGGACGGGGAGTGGGGACGGTTAGTGGGGTCGGGGAGTGGGGACGGGGAGTGGGGACGGGGTGTGGGGAAGGGGAGTGGGGACGGGGAGTGGGGACGGGGAGTGGGGACGGAGGTGGGGACGGGGAGTGGGCACGGAGGTGGGGACGGTGAGTGGGAACGGTGATTGGGGGCGGTTAGTGGGGCGGTTAGTGGGGGCGGTTAGTGGGGGCGGTTAGTGGGGGCGGTTAGAGGGGGCGGTTAGTGGGGGCGGTTAGTGGGGGCGGTTAGTGGGGGCGGGGCGTGGGGACGGGGCGTGGGGGACGGTGCGTGGGGACGGGGCGTGGGGACGGTGCGTGGGGACGGGGAGTGGGGACGGGGAGTGGGGACGGGGAGTGGGGACGGGGTGTGGGACGGGGAGTGGGGACGGGGTGTGGGGACGGGAGTGGGGACGGGGAGTGCGGACGGGGAGTGCGGACGGGGAGTGGGGGAAGTGGGGAGTGGGGATGGTGAGTGGGGAGTGGGGACGGGGAGTGGGGACGGGGAGTGGGGAGTGGGGACGGTTAGTGGGGTCGGGGAGTGAGGACGGGGAGTGGGGACGGGGAGTGGGGACGGAGAGTGGGGACGGAGAGTGGGGACGGAGAGTGGGGACGGAGAGTGGGACGGTGAGTGGGGGCGGTGAGTGGGGGCGGTGAGTGGGGGCGGTGAGTGGGGGCGGGGAGTGGGGGCGGGGAGTGGGGACGGGGAGTGGGGACGGGGAGTGGGGACGGGGAGTGGGACGGGGAGTGGGGACGGTTAGTGGGGACGGGGAGTGGGGGCGGGGGAGTGGGGGCGGGGGAGTGGGGGCGGGGAGTGGGGGCGGGGAGTGGGGGCGGGGTGTGGGGGTGGGGAGTGGCGACGGTTAGTGGGGACGGGGATTGGGGACGGTTATTGGGGGCGGGGAGTGGGGACGGGGAGTGGGGACGGGGAGTGGGGGACGGGGAGTGGGGACGGGGTAGTGGGGACGGGGAGTGGGGACGGGGAGTGGGGGCGGGGAGTGGGGGCGGGGATTGGGGACGGTTATTGGGGACGGGGAGTGGGGACGGGGAGTGGGGACGGGGAGTGGGGACGGGGAGTGGGGACGGGGAGTGGGGACGGGGAGTGGGAAGTGGGGACGGGAGTGGGGACGGGGAGTGGGGACGGGGAGTGGGGACGGGGAGTGGGGACGGTTAGTGGTGTCGGGGAGTGGGGAAGGGGTGTGGGGAGTGGGGAGTGGGGACTGTGAGTGGGGACGGGGAGTGGGGACGGGGATTGGGGACGGGGATTGGGGACGGGGATTGGGGACGGGGAGTGGGGACGGGGAGTGGGGACGGGAGTGGGGACGGGGAGTGGGGACGGGGAGTGGGAAGTGGGGACGGGGAGTGAAAAGTGGGGACGGGGAGTGGGGATGGGGAGTGGGGACGGGGAGTGGGGACGGGAGTGGGGTCGGGGAGTGGGGACGGGGAGTGGGACGGGGAGTGGGGACGGGGAGTGGGGACGGGGAGTAGGAACGGGGAGTGGGGACGGGGAGTGGGGAGTGGGGACGGGGGGTGGGGACGGGGGGTGGGGACGGGGGTTGGGGACGGGGAGTGGGGACGGGGAGTGGGGACGGGGAGTGGGGAGTGGGGACGGGGAGTGGGGACGGTTAGTGGGGTCGGGGAGTGGGGAGTGGGGAGTGGGGACGGGAGTGGGACGGGAGTGGGGACGGGAGAGTGGGGACGGAGAGTGGGGACGGAGAGTGGGGACGGAGAGTGGGGACGGAGAGTGGGACGGGGAGTGGGGAGTGGGGACGGTTAGTGAGGTCGGGGAGTGAGGACGGGGAGTGGGGACGGGGAGTGGGGACGGAGAGTGGGGACGGAGAGTGGGGACGGAGAGTGGGGACGGTGAGTGGGACGGTGAGTGGGGACGGTGAGTGGGGACGGTGAGTGGGGGACGGGGAGTGGGGACGGGGAGTGGGGACGGGGAGTGGGGACGGGAGTGGGGGACGGGAGTGGGGACGGAGAGAGGGGACGGAGAGAGGGGACGGTGAGTGGGGACGGTTATTGGGGCGGGGAGTGGGGGCGGGGAGTGGGGGCGGGGAGTGGGACGGGGAGTGGGGACGGGGAGTGGGGACGGGGAGTGGGGGCGGGGAGTGGGGGCGGGGAGTGGGGGCGGGGAGTGGGGGCGGGGAGTGGGGACGGGGAGTGGGGACGGGGAGTGGGGACGGGGAGTGGGGACGGGGAGTGGGGACGGGGAGTGGGGACGGGGAGTGGGGACGGGGAGTGGGAAGTGGGGACGGGGAGTGGGGACGGGGAGTGGGGACGGGGAGTGGGGACGGGGAGTGGGGACGGTTTGTGGGGTCGGGGAGTGGGGACGGGGAGTGGGGACGGGGAGTGGAAACGGGGAGTGGAAACGGGGAGTGGGGACGGGGAGTGGGGAGTGGGGAGTGGGGACGGGGGGTGGGGACGGGGGGGTGGGGACGGGGGGTGGGGAGTGGGGAGTGGGGACGGGGGGTGGGGACGGGGGGTGGGGACGGGGAGTGGGGACGGGGAGTGGGGACGGGGAGTGGGGACGGGGAGTGGGGACGGGGAGTGGGACGGGGAGTGGGGGACGGTTAGTGGGGACGGTTAGTGGGGAGTGGGACGGTTAGTGGGGTCGGGGAGTGGGCAGTGGGGGCGGTGAGTGGGGATGGAAGGTGGGGACGGGGAGTGGGGACGGGGAGTGGGGACGGAGAGTGGGGACGGGGAGTGGGGACGGGGAGTGGGGACGGGGAGTGGGAAGTGGGGACGGGGAGTGGGGACGGGGAGTGGGGACGGATAGTGGGGTCGGGAGGAGTGGGAGTGGGGACTGAGGAGTGGGGAGTGGGGACGGGGAGTGGGAGTGGGAAGTGGGGACGGGGAGTGGGGACGGGGAGTGGGAACGGTAAGTGGGGACCGTTAGTGGGGTCGGGGAGTGGGGACGGGGAGTGGGGACGGGGAGTGGGAACGGGGAGTGGGAACGGGGAGTGGGGAGTGGGGAGTGGGGACGGGGGGTGGGGACGGGGGGTGGGGACGGGGGGTGGGAACGGGGAGTGGGGAGTGGGGAGTGGGGACGGAGAGTGGGGACGGGAGTGGTGACGGGGAGTGGGGGCGGGGAGTGGGTACGGGGTGCGGGGAGCGGGGACGGGGAGCGGGGACGGGGAGCGGGGACGGGGAGTGGGGACGGGGAGTGGGGACGGGGAGTGGGGACGGGAGTGGGGACGGAGAGTGGGGACGGGGAGTGGGGAGTGGGGATGGTTAGTGGGGTCGGGGAGTGAGGACTTGGGGATGGTTAGTGGGGTCGGGGAGTGAGGACGGGGAGTGGGGACGGAGAGTGGGGACGGAGAGTGGGGACGGAGAGTGGGGGACGGTGAGTGGGGACGGTGAGTGGGGACGGTGAGTGGGGACGGTGAGTGGGGACAGTTATTGGGGGCGGGGAGTGGGGGCGGGGAGTGGGGGCGGGGAGTGGGGGGCGGGGAGTGGGGGCGGGGAGTGGGGACGGGGAGTGGAGGCGGGGAGTGGGGGCGGGGAGTGGGGACGGGGAGTGGGGACGGGGGAGTGGGGACGGGGAGTGGGAAGTGGGGACGGGGAGTGGGGACGGGGAGTGGGGACGGGGAGTGGGGACGGTTAGTGGGGTCGGGGAGTGGGGACGGGGAGTGGGGACGGGGAGTGGGGACGGGGAGTGGAAACGGGGAGTGGAAACGGGGAGTGGGGACGGGGAGTGGGGAGTGGGGAGTGGGGACGGGGGTGGGGACGGGGGGTGGGGACGGGGAGTGGGGACGGGGAGTGGGGACGGGGAGTGGGGGGACGGGGAGTGGGGAGCGGGGACGGGGAGCGGGGACGGGGAGTGGGGACGGGGAGTGGGGGACGGTTAGTGGGGACGGTTAGTGGGGACGGTTAGTGGGGAGTGGGGACGGTTAGTGGGGTCGGGGAGTGGGCAGTGGGGGCGGTGAGTGGGGATGGAAGGTGGGGACGGGGAGTGGGGACGGGGAGTGGGGACGGAGAGTGGGGACGGAGAGTGGGGACGGGGAGTGGGGACGGGGAGTGGGGACGGGGAGTGGGGACGGGGAGTGGGAAGTGGGGACGGGGGAGTGGGGACGGTTAGTGGGGTCGGGGAGTGGGGAGTGGGGACGGGGAGTGGGAAGTGGGGACGGGGAGTGGGGACGGGGAGTGGGAACGGTAAGTGGGGACCGTTAGTGGGGTCGGGGAGTGGGGACGGGGAGTGGGGACGGGGAGTGGGAACGGGGAGTGGGAACGGGGAGTGGGAACGGGGAGTGGGGAGTGGGGAGTGGGGACGGGAGGTGGGGACGGGGTGGTGGGGACGGGGGGTGGGGACGGGGGGTGGGGACGGGGGGTGGGAACGGGGAGTGGGGAGTGGGGAGTGGGGACGGAGAGTGGGGGCGGGGAGTAGGGGCGGGGAGTGGGGGCGGGGTGCGGGGGCGGGGTGCGGGGAGCGGGGACGGTGAGAGGGGACGGGGAGTGGGGACGGGGAGTGGAGACGGGGAGTGGTGACGGGGAGTGGGGACGGGGAGTGGGGACGGGGAGTGGGGACGGGGATTGGGGACGGGGAGTGGGGACGGGGAGTGGGGACGGGGAGTGGGGACGGGGAGTGGGGACGGAGAGTGGGGAAGGAGAGTGGCGACGGTGAGTGGCGACGGTGAGTGGCGACGGTGAGTGGGGATGGGGAGTGGGGACGGGGAGTGGGGACGGGGAGTGGGGACGGTTAGTGGGGACGGTTAGTGGGGACGGTTAGTGGGGACGGTTAGTGGGGGCGGGGAGTGGGGGCGGGGAGTGGGGGCGGGGAGTGGGGGCGGGGAGTGGGGGCGGGGAGTGGGGGCGGGGAGTGGGGACGGGGAGTGGGGAGTGGGGACGGTGAGTGGGGACGGGGAGTGGGGACGGGGAGTGGGGACGGGGAGTGGGGACGGGGAGTGGGGACGGGGAGTGGGGACGGAGAGTGGGGACGGAGAGTGGGGGACAGAGAGTGGGGACAGAGTTTGGGGACAGAGAGTGGGGACAGAGAGTGGGGACAGGGAGTGGGGACGGGGAGTGTGGACGGGGAGTGTGGACGGGGAGTGTGGACGGGGAGTGTGGACGGGGAGTGTGAACGGGGTGTGGGGAGTGGGTACGGTGAGTGGGGACTGAGAGTGGGGTTGGGGAGTGAGGACGGGGAGTGGGGACGGAGAGTGTGGGACGGTGAGTGGGGACGGGGAGTGGGGACGGGGAGTGGGGACGGGGAGTGGGGACGGGGTGTGGGGACGGGGTGTGGGGACGGGGTGTGGGGACGGGGAGTGGGGACGGGGAGTGGGGACGGGGAGTGGGGACGGAGAGTGGGGACGGAGAGTGGGGACGGAGAGTGGGGACGGAGAGTGGGGACGGAGAGTGGAGACGGGGAGTGGGGACGGGGAGTGGGGACGGGGAGTGGGGACGGGGAGTGGGGACGGAGAGAGGGGACGGTGAGTGGGGACGGTGAGTGGGGACGGGGAGTGGCGATGGTGAGTGGCGACGGTGAGTGGCGACGGTGAGTGGCGACGGTGAGTGGGGACGGTGAGTGGGGACGGTTAGTGGGGGCGGGGAGTGGGGGCGGGGAGAGGGACGGGGAGTGGGGGGCGGGGAGTGGGGACGGGGAGTGGGGACGGGGAGTGGGGGCGGGGAGTGGGGACGGGGAGTGGGGACGGTGGGTGGGGACGGTGGGTGGGGACGGTGGGTGGGGACGGGGAGTGGGGACGGGGAGTGGGGACGGTTAGTGGGGACGGTTAGTGGGGACGGTTAGTGGGGGGCGGGGAGTGGGGACGGGGAGTGGGGGCGGGGAGTGGGGGGCGGGGAGTGGGGGCGGGGAGTGGGGGCGGGGAGTGGGGGCGGGGAGTGGGGACGGGGAGTGGGGACGGGGAGTGGGGACGAGGAGTGGGGACGGTGGGTGGGGACGGTGGGTGGGGACGGTGGGTGGGGACGGTGGGTGGGGACGGGGAGTGGGGACGGTTAGTGGGGATGGTTAGTGGGGGCGGGGAGTCGGGACGGGGAGTGGGGAGTGGGGACGGGGAGTGGGGACGGTTAGTGGGGACGGTTAGTGGGGTCGGGGAGTGGGGACGGGGACGGGGAGTGGGGACGGGGAGTGGGGGCGGTGAGTGGTGCGGGGAGTGGGGGCGGGGAGTGGGGGCGAGGAGTGGGGGCGGGGAGTGGGGGCGGGGAGTGGGGCGGGGAGTGGGGGCGGGGAGTGGGGTGCGGGGAGTGGGGGCGGGGAGTGGGGGCGGGGAGTGGGGGCGGGGAGTGGGGGCGGGGAGTGGGGACGGTGGGTGGGGGACGGTGGGTGGGGACGGGGAGTGGGGACGGGGAGTGGGGACGGGGAGTGGGGACGGTTAGTGGGGGCGGGGAGTGGGGGCGGGGAGTGGGGGCGGGGAGTGGGGACGGTTATTTGGGGCGGGGAGTGGGGACGGGGAGTGGGGACGGGGAGTGGGGACGGGGAGTGAGGACGGGGAGTGGGGAGTGGGGACGGTGAGTGGGGACGGGGAGTGGGGACGGTTAGTGGGGACGGTTAGTGGGGTCGGGGAGTGGGGACGGGGAGTGGGGCGGAGAGTGGGGACGGAGAGTGGGGACGGTTAGTGGGGTCGGGGAGTGGGGACGGGGAGTGGGGACGGGGAGTGGGGACGGGGAGTGGGGACGGGGAGTGAGGACGGGGAGTGGGGAGTGGGGACGGGGAGTGGGGACGGGGAGTGGGGACGGGGAGTGGGGACGGGGAGTGGGGACGGGGGAGTGGGGAGTGGGGAGTGGGGAGTGGGGAGTGGGGACGGGGAGTGGGGACGGTTAGTGGGGACGGGGAGTGGGGACGGGGAGTGGGGGACGGGGAGTGGGTACGGGGAGTGGGGACGGGGAGTGGGGACGGGGAGTGGGGACGGGGAGTGGGGACGGTGAGTGGGGACGGGGAGTGGGGGCGGTGAGTGGGGGCGGTGAGTGGGGGCGGTGAGTGGGGGCGGTGAGTGGGGGCGGTGAGTGGGGGCGGTGAGTGGGGGCGGTGAGTGGGGGCGGTGAGTGGGTGCGGGTGAGTGGGGGCGGTGAGTCGGGGCGGGGAGTGGGGGCGGGGAGTGGGGGCGGGGAGTGGGGGCGGGGGAGTGGGGGCGGGGAGTGGGGCCGGGGAGTGGGGGTGGGGAGTGGGGGCGGGGAGTGGGGGCGGGGAGTGGGGGCGGGGAGTGGGGACGGGGAGTGGGGACGGTTAGTGGGGACCGTTAGTGGGGACAGTTAGTGGGGGCGGGGAGTGGGGACGGTGGGTGGGGACGGGGAGTGGGGGCGGGGGGTGGGGGCGTGGGGTAGGGGCGGGGGGGTGGGGGCGGGGGGTGGGGACGGAGAGTGGGGGCGGGGGGGTGGGGACGGTGGGTGGGGACGGGGCGTGGGGACGGGGAGTGGGGGACGGTTAGTGGGGACGGTTAGTGGGGACGGTTAGTGGGGATGGTTAGTGGGGGCGGGGGAGTGGGGACGGTTATTGGGGGTGGGGAGTGGGGCCGGTGGGTGGGGACGGGGAGTGGGGATGGGGGGTGGGGACGGGGGGCGGGGGGTGGGGACGGGGAGTGGGGACGGGGAGTGGGGAGTGGGGAGTGGGGAGTGGGGACGGGGAGTGGGGACGGGGAGTGGGGAGTGGGGAGTGGGGAGTGGGGAGTGGGGAGTGGGGAGTGGGGACGGGGAGTGGGGATGGTTAGTGCGGTCGGGGAGTGGGGAAGGGGAGTGGGGACGGGGAGTGGGGACGGGGAGTGGGGAGGGGGAGTGGGGAGGGGGAGTGGGGAGGGGGAGTGGGGAGGGGGAGTGGGGACGGAGGTGGGGACGGAGGTGGGGACGGGGAGTGGGGACGGAGGTGGGGATGGAGGTGGGGACGGTGTGTGGGAACGGTTAGTGGGGGCGGTTAGTGGGGGCGGTTAGTGGGGCCGGTTAGTGGGGCCGGTTAGTGGGGCCGGTTAGTGGGGCCGGTTAGTGGGGGCGGGGAGTGGGGGCGGGGAGTGGGGGTGGGGAGTGGGGGCGGGGAGTGGGGGCGGGGGTGTGGGGGCGGGGAGTGGGGGCGGGGAGTGGGGGCGGGGTGTGGGGGCGGGGTGTGGGGGGCGGGGTTGTGGGGACGGTGAGTGGGGACGGTGAGTGGGGACGGGGAGTGGGGGACGGGGAGTGCGGACGGTGAGTGGCGACGGTGAGTGGCGACGGGTGAGTGGCGACGGTGAGTGGCGACGGGGAGTGGGGACGGGGAGTGGGGACGGGGAGTGGGGACGGTTAGTGGGGACGGTTAGTGGGGACGGTTAGTGGGGACGGGGAGTGGGGGCGGGGAGTGGGGCGGGGAGTGGGGGCGGGGAGTGGGGGCGGGGAGTGGGGGCGGGGAGTGGGGTCGGGGAGTGGGGAGTGGGGAGTGGGGAGTGGGGAGTGGGGACGGTGAATGGGGACGGGGAGTGGGGACGGGGAGTGGGGACGGGGAGTGGGGACGGAGAGTGGGGACGGGGAGTGGGGACGGGGAGTGGGGACGGGGAGTGTGGACGGGGAGTGTGGACGGGGAGTGTGGACGGGGAGTGTGGACGGGGAGTGGGGAGTGGGGACGGTTAGTGGGGTCGGGGAGTGGGGACGGAGAGTGGGGACGGAGAGTGGGGACGGAGAGTGGGGACGGAGAGTGGGGACGGAGAGTGGGGACGGAGAGTGGGGACAGTTATTTGGGGACGGAGAGTGGGGACGGAGAGTGGGGACAGTTATTGGGGGCGGGGAGTGGGGACGGGGAGTGGGGACGGGGAGTGGGGACGGAGAGTGGGGACGGAGAGTTGGGACGGAGAGTGGGGACGGAGAGTGGGGACGGTGAGTGGGGACGGGGAGTGGGGACGGGGAGTGGGGACGGGGAGTGGGGACGGGGAGTGGGGACGGGGAGTGAGAATGGGGAGTGGGGAAGGGGAGTGGGGACGGGGAGTGGGGACGGGGAGTGGGGACGGGGAGTGGGGAAGGGGAGTGGGGAAGGGGAGTGGGGACGGGGAGTGGGGGCGGGGAGTGGGGACGGGGAGTGGGGACGGAGAGTGTGGACGGTGAGTGGCGACGGTGAGTGGCGACGGTGAGTGGCGACGGTGAGTGGGGACGGTTAGTGGGGACGGTTAGTGGGGACGGTTAGTGGGGACGGGGAGTGGGGACGGGGAGTGGGGACGGGGAGTGGGGACGGGGAGTGGGGACGGGGAGTGGGGACGGTTAGTGGGGACGGTTAGTGGGGGCGGGGAGTGGGGACGGGGAGTGGGGACGGGGAGTGGGGACGGGGAGTGAGGACGGGGAGTGGGGACGGGGAGTGGGGACGGTGGGTGGGGACGGTGGGTGGGGACGGGGAGTGGGGACGGGGTGTGGGGATGGTTAGTGGGGACGGTTAGTGGGGACGGTTAGTGGGGGCGGGGAGTGGGGACGGGGAGTGGGGACGGTTAGTGGGGACGGTTAGTGGGGACGGTTAGTGGGGACGGTAAGTGGGGACGGTTAGTGGGGACGGTTCGTGGGGTCGGGGAGTGGGGACGGGGAGTGGGGACAGGGAGTGGGGACAGGGAGTGGGGACGGGGAGTGGGGACGGGGAGTGAGGACGGGGAGTGGGGACGGGGAGTATGGACGGGGAGTGGGGACGGGGAGTGGTGACGGAGGTGGGGACGGGGAGTGGGGACGGAGGTGTGGTCGGTGAGTGGGAACGCTGAGTGGGAACGCTGAGTGGGGACGGAGAGTGGGGACGGAGAGTGGGGACGGAGAGTGGGGGCGGTTAGTGGGGGCGGTTAGTGGGGGCGGTTAGTGGGGGCGGTTAGTGGGGGCGGATAGTGGGGGCGGTTAGTGGGGGCGGGGAGTGGGGGCGGGGAGTGGGGGCGGGGAGTGGGGGCGGGGAGTGGGGGCGGGGAGTGGGGGCGGGGAGTGGGGGCGGGGAGTGGGGGCGGGGAGTGGGGGCGGGGAGTGGGGGCGGGGAGTGGGGGCGGGGAGTGGGGGCGGGGAGTGGGGGCGGGGATTGGGGGCGGGGATTGGGGGCGGGGATTGGGGGCGGGGAGTGGGGGCGGGGGTGGGGGCGGGGAGTGGGGGCGGGGAGTGGGGGCGGGGAGTGGGGGCGGGGAGTGGGGACGGGGAGCGGAGAGTGGGTAGCGGGGGCGGGTAGCGAAGAGTGGGGAGCGGGGGCGGGGAGCGGGGACGGGGAGCGGGGACGGGGAGCGGGGACGGGGAGTGGGGACGGGGAGTGCGGACGGGGAGTGCGGACGGGGAGTGCGGACGGGGAGTGCGGACGGGGAGTGGGGACGGGGAGTGGGGACGGGGAGTGGGGACGGTTAGTGGGGGCGGTTAGTGGGTGCGGTTAGTGGGTGCGGTTAGTGGGGGCGGGGAGTGGGGGGCGGGGAGTGGGGGCGGGGAGTGGGGACGGGGAGTGGGGACGGGGAGTGGGGACGGGGAGTGGGGACGGGGAGTGGGGACGGTGGGTGGGGACGGGGAGTGGGGACGGGGTGTGGGGACTGTTAGTGGGGACGGTTAATGGGGGCGGGGAGTGGGGACGGGGAGTGGGGACGGGGAGTGGGGACGGTTAGTGGTGTCGGGGAGTGGGGACGGGGAGTGGGGACGGGGAGTGGGGACGGGGAGTGGGGACGGAGGTGGGGACGGGGAGTGGGGACGGAGGTGGGGACGGTGAGTGGGGGCGATGAGTGGGGGCGGTGAGTGTGGGCGGTGAGGGGGGGCGGGGAGTGGGGGCGGGGAGTGGGGGCGGGGGAGTGGGGGCGGGGAGTGGGGGCGGGGAGTGGGGGCGGGGAGTGGGGGCGGGGAGTGGGGGCGGGGAGTGGGGGCGGGGAGTGGGGACGGGGAGTGGGGACGGTTAGTGGGGGCGGGGAGTGGGGACGGTTATTGGGGGCGGGGAGTGGGGACGGTGGCTGGGGACGGTGGGTGTGGACGGGGGGTGGGGACGGGCAGTGGGGAGTGGGGACGGGGAGTGGGGACGGAGAGTGGGGACGGAGAGTGGGGACGGGGAGTGGGGACGGGGAGTGGGGACGGGGAGTGGGGACGGGGAGTGGGGACGGGGAGTGGGGACGGGGAGTGGGGACGGGGAGTGGGGACGGGGAGTGGGGACGGGGAGTGGGAAGCGGGGACGGGGAGTGGGTACGGGGAGTGTGGGCGGTGAGTGGGGGCGGGGAGTGGGGGCGGGGAGTGAGGGCGAGGAGTGGGGGCGGGGAGTGGGGGGCGGGGAGTGGGGGCGGGGAGTGGGTGCGGGGAGTGGGGGCGGGGAGTGGGGGCGGGGAGTGGGGGCGGGGAGTGGGGGCGGGGAGTGGGGGCGGGGAGTGGGGGCGGGGAGTGGGGGCGGGGAGTGGGGGCGGGGAGTGTGGACGGTGGGTGGGGACGGGGAGTGGGGACGGGGAGTGGGGACGGTTAGTGGGGGCGGGGAGTGGGGGCGGGGAGTGGGGGCGGGGAGTGGGGACGGTTATTTGGGGCGGAGAGTGGGGACGGGGAGTGGGGACGGGGAGTGGGGACGGGGAGTGGGGAGTGGGGACGGTGAGTGGGGACGGGGAGTGGGGACGGTTAGTGGGGACGGTTAGTGGGGTCGGGGAGTGGGGACGGGGAGAGGGGCGGAGAGTGGGGACGGAGAGTGGGGACGGAGAGTGGGGACGGAGAGTGGGGACGGTTAGTGGGGTCGGGGAGTGGGGTCGGGGAGTGGGGACGGGGAGTGGGGACGGGGAGTGGGGACGGGGAGTGAGGACGGGGAGTGGGGAGTGGGGACGGGGAGTGGGGACGGGGAGTGGGGACGGGAAGTGGGGACGGGGAGTGGGGACGGGGGGTGGGGAGTGGGGAGTGGGGAGTGGGGAGTGGGGACGGGGAGTGGGGACGGTTAGTGGGGTCGGGGAGTGGGGACGGGGAGTGGGGACGGAGAGTGGGGACGGGGAGTGGGGACGGGGAGTGGGGACGGGCAGTGGGGACGGGGAGTGGGGGCGGTGAGTGGGGGCGGTGAGTGGGGGCGGTGAGTGGGGGCGGTGAGTGGGGGCGGTGAGTGGGGGCGGTGAGTGGGGGCGGTGAGTGGGGGCGGTGAGTGGGGGCGGTGAGTCGGGGCGGGGAGTGGGGGCGGGGAGTGGGGGCGGGGAGTGGGGGCGGGGAGTGGGGGCGGGGAGTGGGGCCGGGGAGTGGGGGCGGGGAGTGGGGGCGGGGAGTGGGGGCGGGGAGTGGGGGCGGGGAGTGGGGGCGGGGAGTGGGGACGGGGAGTGGGGACGGTTAGTGGGGACGGTTAGTGGGGACAGTTAGTGGGGGCGGGGAGTGGGGACGGTGGGTGGGGACGGGGAGTGGGGGCGGGGGGTGGGGGCGGGGGGTGGGGGCGTGGGGTAGGGGCGGGGGATGGGGGCGGGGGGTGGGGACGGAGAGTGGGGGCGGGGGGTGGGGACGGTGGGTGGGGACGGGGCGTGGGGACGGGGAGTGGGGACGGTTAGTGGGGACGGTTAGTGGGGATGGTTAGTGGGGGCGGGGAGTGGGGACGGTTATTGGGGGTGGGGAGTGGGGCCGGTGGGTGGGGACGGGGAGTGGGGACGGGGGGTGGGGACGGGGGGCGGGGGGTGGGGACGGGGAGTGGGGACGGGGAGTGGGGAGTGGGGAGTGGGGACGGGGAGTGGGGACGGGGAGTGGGGAGTGGGGAGTGGGGAGTGGGGACGGGGAGTGGGGACGGTTAGTGGGGTCGGGGAGTGGGGAAGGGGAGTGGGGACGGGGAGTGGGGACGGGGAGTGGGGAGGGGGAGTGGGGAGGGGGAGTGGGGAGGGGGAGTGGGGACGGAGGTGGGGACGGGGAGTGGGGACGGAGGTGGGGATGGAGGTGGGGACGGTGTGTGGGAACGGTTAGTGGGGGCGGTTAGTGGGGCCGGTTAGTGGGGCCGGTTAGTGGGGCCGGTTAGTGGGGCCGGTTAGTGGGGGCGGGGAGTGGGGACGGGGCGTGGGGACGGTTAGTGGGGACGGTTAGTGGGGACGGTTAGTGGGGACGGGTAGTGGGGACGGGTAGTGGGGACGGGTAGTGGGGACGGGTAGTGGGGACTGTTAGTGGGGGCGGTGAGTGGGGGAGGTGAGTGGGGGCGGTGAGTGGGGGCGGTGAGTGGGGACGGTGAGTGGGGGCGGTGAGTGGGGACGGTTATTGGGGCCGGGGAGTGGGGACGGTGGGTGGGGACGGTGGGTGGTGGTGGGGGTTGGGGACGGGGAGTGGGGACGGGGCGTGGGGACGGGGCGTGGGGACGGGGCGTGGGGACGGGGCGTGGGGACGGGGCGTGGGGACGGGGCGGTGGGGACGGGGCGGTGGGGACGGGGGGGTGGGGACGGGGGGGTGGGGACGGGAGTGTGGGGACGGCGGGTGGGGAAGGCGGGTGGGGAAGGCGGGTGGGGACGGCGGGTGGGGACGGCGGGTGGGGTCGGGGATTGGGGTCGGGGAGCGGGGTCGGGGTGCGGGGTCGGGGAGCGGGGTCGGGGAGCGGGGTCGGGGAGCGGGGACGGGGAGCGGGGATGGGGAGCGGGGACGGGGAGCGGGGACGGGGAGCGGGGACGGGGAGCATGGACGGGGTGCGGGGACGGGGAGCGGCGACGGGGAGCGGCGACGGGGAGCGGCGACGGGGAGCGGCGACGGGGAGCGGCGACGGGGAGCGTCGACGGTGAGCGGGGACGGTGAGCGGGGACGGGGACGGAGAGCGGGGACGGGGAGCGGGGACGGGGAGCGGCGACGGGGAGCGTCGACGGTGAGCGGGGACGGTGAGCGGGGACGGGGACGGAGAGCGGGGACGGGAAGCGGGGACGGGGAGCGGGGACGGGGTGCGGGGACAGTTAGAGGGGACGGGGAGTGGGGACGGGGAGTGGGGACGGGGAGTGGGGACGGGGAGTGGGGACGGGGAGTGGGGACGGTTAGTGGGGACGGTTAGTGTGGACGGGGAGTGGGGGCGGGGAGTGGGGGCGGGGAGTGGGGGCGGGGAGTGGGGGCGGGGAGTGGGGGCGGGGAGTGGGGGCGGGGAGTGGGGGCGGGGAGTGGGGGCGGGGAGTGGGGGCGGGGAGTGGGGGCGGGGAGCGGAGAGTGGGGAGCGGGGGCGGGGAGCGGAGAGTGGGGCGCGAGGAGTGGGGACGGGGAGTGGGGACGGGGAGTGGGGGCGGAGAGTGGGGGCGGAGAGTGGGGACGGAGAGTGGGGACGGAGAGTGGGGACGGAGAGTGGGGACGGTGAGTGGGGACGGGGAGTGCGGACGGGGAGAGAGCGGACGGGGAGTGGGGACGGGGAGTGGGGACGGAGAGTGGGGACGGGGAGTGGGGACGGTTAGTGGGGACGGTTAGTGGGTGCGGTTAGTGGGGGCGGGGAGTGGGGGCGGGGAGTGCGGGCGGGGAGTGGGGACGGGGAGTGGGGACGGTGGGTGGGTACGGGGAGTGGGGACGGGGAGTGGGGACGGGGAGTGGGGACGGGGAGTGGGGACTGTTAGTGGGGACGGTTAATGGGGGCGGGGAGTGGGGACGGGGAGTGGTGACGGAGGTGGGGACGGGGAGTGGGGACGGGGAGTGGGGGCGGGGAGCGGGGGCGGGGAGCGGGGGCGGGGAGCGGGGACGGGGAGCGGGGACGGGGAGCGGGGGCGGAGAGTGGGGACGGAGAGTGGGGACGGTGAGTGGGGACGGGGAGTGCGGACGGAGGTGGGGACGGGGAGTGGGGACGGAGGTGGGGACGGTGAGTGGGGGCGATAAGTGGGGGCGGTGAGTGTGGGCGGTGAGTGGGGGCGGGGAGTGGGGGCGGGGAGTGGGGGCGGGGAGTGGGGGCGGGGAGTGGGGGCGGGGAGTGGGGGCGGGGAGTGGGGGCGGGGAGTGGGGGCGGGGGAGTGGGGGCGGGGAGTGGGGGCGGGGAGTGGGGGCGGGGACTGGGGGCAGGGAGTGGGGGCGGGGAGTGGGGGCGGGGAGTGGGGGCGGGGAGTGGGGGCGGTGGGTGGGGACGGTGGGTGGGGACGGTGGGTGGGGACGGGGAGTGGGGACGGGGAGTGGGGACGGGGAGTGGGGACGGTTAGTGGGGGCGGGGAGTGGGGACGGTTATTGAGGGCGGGGAGTGGGGACGGTGGGTGGGGACGGTGGGTGTGGACGGGGGGTGGGGACGGGCAGTGGGGAGTGGGGACGGGGAGTGTGGACGGGGAGTGGGGACGGAGAGTGGGGACGGAGAGTGGGGACGGAGAGTGGGGACGGGGAGTGGGGACGGGGAGTGGGGACGGGGAGTGGGGACGGGGAGTGGGGACGGGGAGTGGGGACGGGGAGTGGGGACTGGGAGTGGGGACTGGGAGTGGGGACTGGGAGTGGGGACGGGGAGTGGGGAGTGGGGAGTGGGGAGTGGGGAGTGGGGAGTGGGGACGGGGAGTGGGGACGGGGAGTGGGGACAGGGAGTGGGGACAGGGAGTGGGGACAGGGAGTGGGGACAGGGAGTGGGGACAGGGAGTGGGGACGCGGAGTGGGGACGCGGAGTGGGGACGCGGAGTGGGGACGGAGTGTGGGGACGGAGTGTGGGGACGGAGAGTGGGGATGGAGAGTGGGGACAGGGAGTGGGAAGTGGGGACGGTGAGTGGGTACGGGGAGTGGGGATGGTTAGCGGGGTCGGGGAGTGGGGACGGGGAGTGGGAACGGGGAGTGGGGAGTGAGGACGGGGAGTGGGGACGGGCAGTGGGGACGGGGAGAGGGGACGGGGAGTGGGGACGGGGAGTGGGGAGTGGGGAGTGGGGACGGGGAGTGGGGAGTGGGGACGGTTAGTGGGGTCGGGGAGTGGGGACGGGGAGTGGGGACGGGGAGTGGGGACGGGGAGTGGGGACGGAGAGTGGGGACGGGGAGTGGGGACGGAGAGTGGGGACGGGGAGTGGGGACGGGGAGTGGGGACGGGGAGTGGGGACGGGGAGTGGGGACGGGGAGTGGGGACGGGGAGTGGGGACGGAGAGTGGGGACGGTGAGTGACTACGGGGAGTGGGGACGGGGAGTGGGGACGGGGAGTGGGGACGGGGAGTGGGGACGGTTAGTAGGGACGGTTAGTGGGGGCGGTGAGTGGGGGCGGTGAGTGGGGGCGGTGAGTGGGGGCGGGGAGTGGGGGCGGGGAGTGGGGGCGGGGAGTGGGGACGGGGAGTGGGGACGGGGAGTGGGGACGGGGAGTGGGGACGGTTGGTGGGGACGGTGGGTGGGGAGGGAGCGTGGGGACGGGGCGTGGGGACGGGGCGTGGGGACGGGGCGTGGGGACGGGGCGTGGGAACGGGGAGTGGGGACGGGGAGTGGGGACGGTTAGTGGGGACGGTTTGTGGGGACGGTTAGTGGGGGCGGGGAGTGGGGACGGTGGGTGGGGGTGGGGGGTGGGGGCGGGGAGTGGGGGCGGGGAGTGGGGGCGGGGAGTGGGGGCGGGGAGTGGGGACGGGGAGTGGGGAGTGGGGAGTGGGGAGTGGGGAGTGGGGAGTGGGGACGGGGAGTGGGGACGGAGAGTGGGGACGGAGAGTGGGGACGGAGAGTGGGGACGGAGAGTGGGGACGGGGAGTGGGGACGGGGAGTGGGGACAGGGAGTGGGGAGTGGGGACGGGGAGTGGGGACGGTTAGTGGGGTCGGGGAGTGGGGACGGGGAGTGGGGACGGGGAGTGGGGACGGGGAGTGGGCACGGAGGTGGGGACGGGGAGTGGGCACGGAGGTGGGGACGGGGAGTGGGCACGGTTAGTGGGGGCGGTTAGTGGGGGCGGTTAGTGGGGGCGGTTAGTGGGGGCGGTTAGTGGGGGTGGGGAGTGGGGGCGGGGAGTGGTGACGGGACGTGGGGACGGGGAGTGGGGACGGGGAGTGGGGACGGTGAGTGGGGAGTGGGGACGGGGAGTGGGGACGGGGAGTGGGGACGGGGAGTGGGGACGGGGAGTGGGGACAGGGAGTGGGGAGTGGGGACGGGGAGTGGGGACGGGGAGTGGGGACGGGGAGTGGGGATGGTTAGTGGGGTCGGGGAGTGGGGACGGGGAGTGGGGACGGGGAGTGGGGACGGGGAGTGGGGACGGGGAGTGGGCACGGAGGTGGGGACGGGGAGTGGGCACGGAGGTGGGGACGGGGAGTGGGCGCGGTTAGTGGGGGCGGTTAGTGGGGGCGGTTAGTGGGGGTGGGGAGTGGGGGCGGGGAGTGGGGGCGGGGAGTGGTGACGGGGCGTGGGGACGGTTAGTGGGGACGGTTAGTGGGGACGGGGAGTGGGGACGGGGAGTGGGGACGGGGAGTGGGGACGGGGAGTGGGGAGTGGGGAGTGGGGAGTGGGGATGGTGAGTGGGGATGGTGAGTGGGGATGGTGAGTGGGGAGTGGGGACGGGGAGTGGGGACGGGGAGTGGGGACGGAGAGTGGGGACGGGGAGTGGGGACGGGGAGTGGGGAGTCGGGAGTGGGGACGGGGAGTGGGGACGGGGAGTGGGGACGGTTAGTGGGGTCGGGGAGTGGGGACGGGGAGTGGGGACGGGGAGTGGGGACGGTGGGTGGGGACGGTGGGTGGGGACGGGGAGTGGGGACGGGGAGTGGGGACGGGGAGTGGGGACGGTTAGTGGGGACGGTTAGTGGGGACGGGCGGTGGGTGGGGGCGGGGGGTGGGGGCGGGGAGTGGAGACGGGGAGTGGGGACGGGGAGTGGGGACTGCGATGGGGGACGGGGAGTGGGGAGTGGGGACGGGGAGTGGGGACGGTTAGTGGGGACGGTTAGTGGGGTCGGGGAGTGGGGACGGGGAGTGGGGACGGGGAGTGGGGACGGGGAGTGGGGACGGGGAGTGGGGACGGAGGTGGGGACGGAGGTGGGGACGGGGAGTGGGCACGGAGGTGGGGACGGTGAGTGGGAACGGTGAGTGGGGGCGGTTAGTGGGGGCGGTTAGTGGGGGCGGTTAATGGGGGCGGTTCGTGGGGGCGGGGAGTGGGGGCGGGGCGTGGGGTCAGTTAGTGGGGGCGGTTCCTGGGGGCGGTTCGTGGGGGCGGTTCGTGGGGGCGGTTCGTGGGGGCGGTTCGTGGGGGCGGTTCGTGGGGACGGTTCGTGGGGACGGTTAGTGGGGGCGGTTAGTGGGGGCGGTTAGTGGGGGCGGTTAGTGGGGGAGGTTAGTGGGGGCGGTTAGTGGGGGCGGGGAGTGGGGGCGGGGAGTGGGGGCGGGGAGTGGGGGCGGGGAGTGGGGGCGGGGAGTGGGGGCGGGGAGTGGGGGCGGGGCGTGGGGACGGGGCGTGGGGACGGGGCGTGGGGACGGGGCGTGGGGACGGGGCGTGGGGACGGGGCGTGGGGACGGGGAGTGGGGACGGTGGGTGGGGACGGGGAGTGGGGACGGGGAGTGGGGACGGGGAGTGGGGACGGGGAGTGGGGACGGTTCTTGTGGCGGGGAGTGGGGACGGTGGGTGGGGACGGGGGGTGGTTAATGGGTGTGGTTACGGGGTGTGGTTACGGGGTGTGGTTACGGGGTGTGGTTACGGGGTGTGGGGACGGGCAGTGGGGACGGGCAGTGGGGAAGGGCAGTGGGGACGGGCAGTGGGGACGGGGAGTGGGGACGGGGAGTGGGGACGGGGAGTGGGGAGTGGGGAGTGGGGAGTGGGGAGTGGGGAGTGGGGAGTGGGGACGGGGAGTGGGGACGGGGAGTGGGGACGGGGAGTGGGGACGGGGAGTGGGGACTGGGGAGTGGGGAGTGGGGAGTGGGGAGTGGGGAGTGGGGAGTGGGGACGGAGAGTGGGGACGGAGAGTGGGGACGGAGAGTGGGGACGGAGAGTGGGGACGGAGAGTGGGGACGGGGAGTGGGGACGGGGAGTGGGGACAGGGAGTGGGGAGTGGGGACGGGGAGTGGGGACGGTTAGTGGGGTCGGGGAGTGGGGACGGGGAGTGGGGACGGGGAGTGGGGACGGGGAGTGGGGACGGGGAGTGGGCACGGAGGTGGGGACGGGGAGTGGGCACGGAGGTGGGGACGGGGAGTGGGCACGGTTAGTGGGGGCGGTTAGTGGGGGCGGTTAGTGGGGGCGGTTAGTGGGGGCGGTTAGTGGGGGTGGGGAGTGGGGGCGGGGAGTGGTGACGGGGCGTGGGGACGGGGAGTGGGGACGGGGAGTGGGGACGGTGAGTGGGGAGTGGGGACGGGGAGTGGGGACGGGGAGTGGGGACGGGGAGTGGGGACGGGGAGTGGGGACGGGGAGTGGGGACAGGGAGTGGGGACGGGGAGTGGGGACGGGGAGTGGGGATGGTTAGTGGGGTCGGGGAGTGGGGACGGGGAGTGGGGACGGGGAGTGGGGACGGGGAGTGGGGACGGGGAGTGGGCACGGAGGTGGGGACGGGGAGTGGGCACGGAGGTGGGGACGGGGAGTGGGCGCGGTTAGTGGGGGCGGTTAGTGGGGGTGGGGAGTGGGGGTGGGGAGTGGGGGCGGGGAGTGGGGGCGGGGAGTGGTGACGGGGCGTGGGGACGGTTAGTGGGGACGGGGAGTGGGGACGGGGAGTGGGGACGGGGAGTGGGGAGTGGGGAGTGGGGAGTGGGGATGGTGAGTGGGGAGTGGGGAGTGGGGACGGGGAGTGGGGACGGGGAGTGGGGACGGAGAGTGGGGACGGGGAGTGGGGACGGGGAGTGGGGACGGGGAGTGGGGAGTCGGGAGTGGGGAGTCGGGAGTGGGGACGGCTAGTGGGGACGGTTAGTGGGGTCGGGGAGTGGGGACGGGGAGTGGGGACGGGGAGTGGGGACGGTGGGTGGGGACGGTGGGTGGGGACGGGGAGTGGGGACGGGGAGTGGGGACGGGGAGTGGGGACGGTTAGTGGGGACGGTTAGTGGGGACGGTTAGTGGGGACGGTTAGTGGGGACGGGCGGTGGGTGGGGGCGGGGGGTGGGGGCGGGGAGTGGGGACGGGGAGTGGGGACGGGGAGTGGGGACGGGGAGTGGTGACTGCGATGGGGGACGGGGAGTGGGGAGTGGGGACGGGGAGTGGGGACGGTTAGTGGGGACGGTTAGTGGGGTCGGGGAGTGGGGACGGGGAGTGGGGACGGGGAGTGGGGACGGGGAGTGGGGACGGGGAGTGGGGACGGAGGTGGGGACGGAGGTGGGGACGGGGAGTGGGCACGGAGGTGGGGACGGTGAGTGGGAACGGTGAGTGGGGGCGGTTAGTGGGGGCGGTTAGTGGGGGCGGTTAGTGGGGGCGGTTAATGGGGGCGGTTCGTGGGGGCGGGGAGTGGGGGCGGGGCGTGGGGTCAGTTAGTGGGGGCGGTTCCTGGGGGCGGTTCGTGGGGGCGGTTCGTGGGGGCGGTTCGTGGGGGCGGTTCGTGGGGACGGTTAGTGGGGGCGGTTAGTGGGGGCGGTTAGTGGGGGCGGTTAGTGGGGGAGGTTAGTGGGGGAGGTTAGTGGGGGCGGTTAGTGGGGGCAGGGAGTGGGGGCGGGGAGTGGGGGCGGGGAGTGGGGGCGGGGAGTGGGGGCGGGGAGTGGGGGCGGGGAGTGGGGACGGGGCGTGGGGACGGGGCGTGGGGACGGGGCGTGGGGACGGGGCGTGGGGACGGGGCGTGGGGACGGGGCGTGGGGACGGGGAGTGGGGACGGTGGGTGGGGACGGGGAGTGGGGACGGGGAGTGGGGACGGGGAGTGGGGACGGTTCTTGTGGCGGGGAGTGGGGACGGTGGGTGGGGACGGTGGGTGGGGACGGGGGGTGGTTAAGGGGTGTGGTTACGGGGTGTGGTTACGGGGTGTGGTTACGGGGTGTGGGGACGGGCAGTGGGGACGGGCAGTGGGGACGGGGAGTGGGGACGGGGAGTGGGGACGGGGAGTGGGGACGGGGAGTGGGGAGTGGGGTGTGGGGAGTGGGGAGTGGGGAGTGGGGAGTGGGGACGGGGAGTGGGGACGGGGAGTGGGGACGGGGAGTGGGGACGGGGAGTGGGGACGGGGAGTGGGGACAGGGAGTGGGGACGCGGAGTGGGGACGTAGTGTGGGGACGGAGAGTGGGGACGGGGAGTGGGAAGTGGGGACGGGGAGTGGGTACGGGGAGTGGGTACGGGGAGTGGGTACGGGGAGTGGGGACGGTTAGCGGGGTCGGGGAGCGGGGACGGGGAGCGGGGACGGGGAGCGGGGACGGGGAGCGGAGACGGGGAGTGGGGAGTGGGGACGGGGAGTGGGGACGGGGAGTGGGGACGGGGTGTGGGGAGTGGGGAGTGGGGAGTGGGGAGTGGGGACGGGGAGTGGGGACGGTTAGTGGGGTCGGGGAGTGGGGACGGGGAGTGGGGATGGAGAGTGGGGACGGAGAGTGGGGACGGAGAGTGGGGACGGGGAGTGGGGACGGGGAGTGGGGACGGAGAGTGGGGACTGAGAGTGGGGACTGAGAGTGGGGACGGAGAGTGGGGACGGAGAGTGGGGACGGTGAGTGACTACGGGGAGTGGGGACGGGGAGTGGGAACGGGGAGTGGGGACGGGGAGTGGGGACGGTTGGTGGGGACGGTGGGTGGGGGTGGTGAGTGGGGGCGGGAAGTGGGCGCAGGGAGTGGGGACGGGGAGTGGGGACGGGGAGTGGGGACGGGGAGTGGGGACGGTTGGTGGGGACGGTGGGTGGGGACGGGGCGTGGGGACGGGGCGTGGGGACGGGGCGTGGGGACGGGGCGTGGGGACGGGGCGTGGGGACGGGGCGTGGGGACGGGGAGTGGGGACGGTTAGTGGGGACGGTTTGTGGGGACGGTTTGTGGGGACGGTTAGTGGGGACGGTTAGTGGGGGCGGGGAGTGGGGACGGTTATTGGGGACGGGGAGTGGGGACGGGGAGTGGGGACGGGGAGTGGGGAGTGGGGAGTGGGGAGTGGGGATGGTGAGTGGGGAGTGGGGACGGGGAGTGGGGACGGGGAGTGGGGACGGGGAGTGGGGACGGGGTGTGGGGACGGGGACGGGGAGTGGGGACGGTTAGTGGGGACGGGGAGTGGGGACGGGGAGTGGGGACGGGGAGTGGGGACGGGGAGTGGGGACGGTGGGTGGGGACGGTGGGTGGGGACGGTTAGTGGGGACGGTTAGTGGGGACGGTTAGTGGGGACGGTTAGTGGGGGCGGGCAGTGGGGACGGTGGGTGGGGGCGGGGGGTGGGGGCGGGGAGTGGGGGCGGGGAGTGGGGACGTGGAGTGGGGACGGGGAGTGGGGACGGGGAGTGGGGACTGCGATGGGGGACGGGGAGTGGGGAGTGGGGACGGGGAGTGGGGACGGTTAGTGGGGACGGTTAGTGGGGACGGGGAGTGGGGACGGGGAGTGGGGACGGGGAGTGGGGACGGGGAGTGGGGACGGGGAGTGGGGACGGGGAGTAGGGACGGGAGTGGGCACGGAGGTGGGGACGGTGAGTGGGAACGGTGAGTGGGGGCGGTTAGTGGGGGCGGTTAGTGGGGGCGTTTAGTGGGGGCGGTTAGTGGGGGCGGTTAGTGGGGGCGGTTAATGGGGGCGGTTAGTGGGGGCGGTTAGTGGGGGCGGTTAGTGGGGGCGGTTAGTGGGGGCGGGGAGTGGGGGCGAGGAGTGGGGGCGGGGAGTGGGGGCGGGGCGTGGGGTCGGTTAGTGGGGTCGGGGAGTGGGGACGGGGAGTGGTGACGGAGGTGGGGAAGGGGAGTGGGGACGGAGGTGGGGACGGTGAGTGGGGGCGGGGAGTGGGGGCGGGGAGTGGGGGCGGGGAGTGGGGGCGGGGAGTGGGGACGGGGTGTGGGGAGTGGGGAGTGGGGAGTGGGGAGTGGGGACGGGGAGTGGGGACGGTTAGTGGGGTCGGGGAGTGGGGACGGGGAGTGGGGATGGAGAGTGGGGACGGAGAGTGGGGACGGAGAGTGGGGACGGGGAGTGGGGACGGGGAGTGGGGACGGGGAGTGGGGACGGAGAGTGGGGACTGAGAGTGGGGACTGAGAGTGGGGACGGAGAGTGGGGACGGAGAGTGGGGACGGTGAGTGACTACGGGGAGTGGGGACGGGGAGTGGGAACGGGGAGTGGGGACGGGGAGTGGGGACGGTTGGTGGGGACGGTGGGTGGGGGTGGTGAGTGTGGGCGGGAAGTGGGCGCAGGGAGTGGGGACGGGGAGTGGGGACGGGGAGTGGGGACGGGGAGTGGGGACGGTTGGTGGGGACGGTGGGTGGGGACGGGGCGTGGGGACGGGGCGTGGGGACGGGGCGTGGGGACGGGGCGTGGGGACGGGGCGTGGGGACGGGGCGTGGGGACGGGGCGTGGGGACGGGGAGTGGGGACGGTTAGTGGGGACGGTTTGTGGGGACGGTTAGTGGGGACGGTTAGTGGGGGCGGGGAGTGGGGACGGTTATTGGGGACGGGGAGTGGGGACGGGGAGTGGGGACGGGGAGTGGGGAGTGGGGAGTGGGGAGTGGGGATGGTGAGTGGGGAGTGGGGACGGGGAGTGGGGACGGGGAGTGGGGACGGGGAGTGGGGACGGGGTGTGGGGACGGGGACGGGGAGTGGGGACGGTTAGTGGGGACGGGGAGTGGGGACGGGGAGTGGGGACGGGGAGTGGGGACGGGGAGTGGGGACGGTGGGTGGGGACGGTGGGTGGGGACGGTTAGTGGGGACGGTTAGTGGGGACGGTTAGTGGGGACGGTTAGTGGGGGCGGGCAGTGGGGACGGTGGGTGGGGGCGGGGGGTGGGGGCGGGGAGTGGGGGCGGGGAGTGGGGACGTGGAGTGGGGACGGGGAGTGGGGACGGGGAGTGGGGACTGCGATGGGGGACGGGGAGTGGGGAGTGGGGACGGGGAGTGGGGACGGTTAGTGGGGACGGTTAGTGGGGACGGGGAGTGGGGACGGGGAGTGGGGACGGGGAGTGGGGACGGGGAGTGGGGACGGGGAGTAGGGACGGGAGTGGGCACGGAGGTGGGGACGGTGAGTGGGAACGGTGAGTGGGGGCGGTTAGTGGGGGCGGTTAGTGGGGGCGTTTAGTGGGGGCGGTTAGTGGGGGCGGTTAGTGGGGGCGGTTAATGGGGGCGGTTAGTGGGGGCGGTTAGTGGGGGCGGTTAGTGGGGGCGGGGAGTGGGGGCGGGGCGTGGGGTCGGTTAGTGGGGTCGGGGAGTGGGGACGGGGAGTGGTGACGGAGGTGGGGAAGGGGAGTGGGGACGGAGGTGGGGACGGTGAGTGGGGGCGGGGAGTGGGTGCGGGGAGTGGGGGCGGGGAGTGGGGGCGGGGAGTGGGGGCGGGGAGTGGGGGCGGGGAGTGGGGGCGGTGTGTGGGGACGGTGGGTGGGGACGGGGAGTGGGGGTGGGGAGTGGGGAGTGGGGACGGTGAATGGGGACGGGGAGTGGGGACGGGGAGTGAGGACGGGGAGTGGGGACGGGGAGTGGGGACGGAGAGTGGGGACGGGGAGTGGGGACGGGGAGTGGGGACGGGGAGTGGGGACGGGGAGTGGGGACGGAGAGTGGGGACGGGGAGTGGGGACGGGGAGTGGGGACGGGGAGTGGGGAGTGGGGACGGGGAGTGGGGACTGGGGACGGGGAGTGGGGAGTGGGGACGGGGAGTGGGGACGGGGAGTGGGGAAGGGGAGTGGGGAAGGGGAGTGGGGAAGGGGAGTGGGGACGGGGAGTGGGGACGGGGACGGGGAGTGGGGACGGTTAGTGGGGACGGGGAGTGGGGACGGGGAGTGGGGACGGGGAGTGGGGACGGGGAGTGGGGACGGGGAGTGGGGACGGTGGGTGGGGACGGTGGGTGGGGACGGTGGGTGGGGACGGTGGGTGGGGACGGTTGGTGGGGACGGTTAGTGGGGACGGTTAGTGGGGGCGGGCGGTGGGGACGGTGGGTGGGGGCGGGGGGTGGGGGCGGGGAGTGGGGGCGGGGAGTGGGGGCGGGGAGTGGGGACTGCGATGGGGGACGGGGAGTGGGGAGTGGGGACGGGGAGTGGGGACGGTTAGTGGGGACGGTTAGTGGGGTCGGGGAGTGGGGACGGGGAGTGGGGACGGGGAGTGGGGACGGGGAGTGGGGACGGGGAGTAGGGACGGGGAGTGGGCATGGAGGTGGGGACGGTGAGTGGGAACGGTGAGTGGGGGCGGTTAGTGGGGGCGGTTAGTGGGGGCGGTTAGTGGGGGCGGTTAGTGGGGGCGGTTAGTGGGGGCGGTTAGTGGGGGCGGTTAGTGGGGGCGGTTAGTGGGGGCGGTTAGTGGGGGCGGGGCGTGGGGTCGGTTAGTGGGGTTGGGGAGTGGGGACGGGGAGTGGTGACGGAGGTGGGGAAGGGGAGTGGGGACGGAGGTGGGGACGGTGAGTGGGGGCGGGGAGTGGGGGCGGGGAGTGGGGGCGGGGAGTGGGGGCGGGGAGTGGGGGCGGGGAGTGGGGGCGGGGAGTGGGGGCGGTGTGTGGGGACGGTGGGTGGGGACGGTGGGTGGGGACGGTGGGTGGGGACGGGGAGTGGGGGTGGGGAGTGGGGAGTGGGGACGGTGAATGGGGACGGGGAGTGGGGACGGGGAGTGAGGACGGGGAGTGGGGACGGGGAGTGGGGACGGAGAGTGGGGACGGAGAGTGGGGACGGAGAGTGGGGACGGAGAGTGGGGACGGGGAGTGGGGACGGAGAGTGGGGACGGGGAGTGGGGACGGGGAGTGGGGACGGGGAGTGGGGACGGGGAGTGGGGACGGGGAGTGGGGAGTGGGGACGGGGAGTGGGGAGTGGGGACGGGGAGTGGGGACGGGGAGTGGGGAAGGGGAGTGGGGAAGGGGAGTGGGGAAGGGGAGTGGGGAAGGGGAGTGGGGACGGGGAGTGGGGACGGGGAGTGGGGACGGGGAGTGGGAACGGGGAGTGGGGACGGGGAGTGGGGACGGGGAGTGGGGACGGGGAGTGGGGACGGGGAGTGGGGACGGGGAGTGGGGACGGAGGTGGGGACGGGGCGTGGGGACGGAGGTGGGGACGGTGAGTGGGAACGGTGAGTGGGAACGGTGAGTGGGGGCGGTTCGTGGGGGCGGTTCGTGGGGATGGTTCGTGCGGGCGGTTCGTGGGGGCGGTTCGTGGGGGAGGTTAGTGGGGGCGGGGAGTGGGGGCGGGGAGTGGGGGCGGGGAGTGGGGGCGGGGAGTGGGGGCGGGGAGTGGGGGCGGTGGGTGGGGACGGTGGGTGGGGACGGGGAGTGGGGGCGGGGCGTGGGGACGGGGCGTGGGGACGGGGCGTGGGGACGGGGCGTGGGGGCGGGGAGTGGGGGCGGGGCGTGGGGGCGGGGAGTGGGGGCGGGGAGTGGGGACGGTGGGTGGGGACGGTGGGTGGGGACGGGGAGTGGGGACGGTTCTTGTGGCGGGGAGTGGGGACGGTGGGTGGGGACAGTGGGTGGGGACGGGGGGTGGGGACGGGGGTGGTTAAGGGGTGTGGTTACGGGGTGTGGGGACGGGCAGTGGGGACGGGCAGTGGGGACGGGCAGTGGGGACGGGGAGTGGGGACGGGGAGTGAGGACGGGGAGTGAGGACGGGGAGTGGGGACGGGGAGTGGGGACGGGGAGTGGGGAGTTGGGAGTGGGGAGTGGGGAGTGGGGAGTGGGGAGTGGGGAGTGGGGACGGGGAGTGGGGACGGGGAGTGGGGACGGGGAGTGGGGACGGGGAGTGGGGACGGGGAGTGGGGACAGGGAGTGGGGACGCGGAGTGGGGACGGAGTGTGGGGACGGAGTGTGGGGACGGAAAGTGGGGACGGGGAGTGGGAAGTGGGGACGGTGAGTGGGTACGGGGAGTGGGTACGGGGAGTGGGTACGGGGAGTGGGGACGGTTAGCGGGGTCGGGGAGTGGGGACGGGGAGTGGGGAGTGAGGACGGGGAGTGGGGACGGGGAGTGGGGACGGGGAGTGGGGACGGGGAGTGGGGAGTGGGGACGGGGAGTGGGGACGGGGAGTGGGGAGTGGGGACGGGGAGTGGGGACGGTTAGTGGGGTCGGGGAGTGGGGACGGGGTGTGGGGACGGGGAGTGGGGACGGGGAGTGGGGACGGGGAGTGGGGACGGAGAGTGGGGACGGGTAGTGGGGACGGGGAGTGGGGACGGAGAGTGGGGACGGAGAGTGGGGACGGAGAGTGGGGACGGTGAGTGACTACGGGGAGTGGGGACGGGGAGTGGGGACGGGGAGTGGGGACGCTTAGTGGGGACGGTTAGTGGGGGCGGTTAGTGGGGGCGGTGAGTGGGGGTGGTGAGTGGGGGCGGGGAGTGGGCGCGGGGAGTGGGGACGGGGAGTGGGGACGGGGCGTGGGGACGGGGCGTGGGGACGGGGCGTGGGGACGGTTAGTGGGGGCGGGGTGTGGGGACGGTTCTTGGGGGCGGGGAGTGGGGACGGTGGGTGGGGGCGGGGAGTGGGCGCGGGGGGTGGGGGCGGGGGGTGGGGACGGGGAGTGGGGAGTGGGGAGTGGGGAGTGGGGAGTGGGGACGGGGAGTGGGGACGGAGAGTGGGGACGGAGAGTGGGGACGGGGAGTGGGGACGGGGAGTGGGGACGGGGGGTGGGGACGGGGAGTGGGGACGGGGAGTGGGGACGGGGAGTGGGGAGTGGGGACGGGGAGTGGGGACGGTTAGTGGGGTCGGGGAGTGGGGACGGGGAGTGGGGACGGGGAGTGGGGAAGGGGAGTGGGGAAGGGGAGTGGGGACGGGGAGTGGGGACGGAGGTGGGGACGGGGAGTGGGCACGGAGGTGGGGACGGGGAGTGGGCACGGAGGTGGGGACGGTGAGTGTGAACGGTTAGTGGGGGCGGTTAGTGGGGGCGGTTAGTGGGGGCGGTTAGTGGGGGCGGGGAGTGGGGGCGGGGAGTGGGGGCGGGGAGTGGGGGCGGGGAGTGGGGGCGGGGAGTGGGGGCGGGGAGTGGGGGCGGGGCGTGGGGACGGTTAGTGGGGACGGGGAGTGGGGACGGGGAGTGGGGACGGGGAGTGGGGAGTGGGGAGTGGGGAGTGGGGACGGTGAGTGGGGACGGTGAGTGGGGACGGTGAGTGGGGACGGTGAGTGGGGACGGGGACTGGGGACGGGGACTGGGGACGGGGAGTGGGGACTGAGAGTGGGGACGGAGAGTGGGGACGGAGAGTGGGGACGGGGAGTGGGGACGGGGAGTGGGGAGTGGGGACGGGGAGTGGGGACGGGGAGTGGGGACGGGGAGTGGGGACGGGGAGTGGGGACGGGGAGTGGGGAGTGGGGACGGGGAGTGGGGACGGGGAGTGGGGACGGAGAGTGGGGACGGGTAGTGGGGACGGGGAGTGGGGACGGGGAGTGGGGACGGGGAGTGGGGACGGGGAGTGGGGACGGGGAGTGGGGACGGGGAGTGGGGACGGGGAGTGGGGACGGGGAGTGGGGACGGTGGGTGGGGACGGGGAGTGGGGACGGGGCGTGGGGACGGGGAGTGGGGACGGGGAGTGGGGACGGGGAGTGGGGACGGGGAGTGGGGACGGTTAGTGGGGACGGTTAGTGGGGACGGTTAGTGGGGACGGGCAGTGGGGGCGGGCAGTGGGGGCGGGCGGTGGGGGCGGGGGGTGGGGGCGGGAAGTGGGGACGGGAAGTGGGGACGGGGAGTGGGGACGGGGAGTGGGGACGGGGAGTGGGGACTGGGAGTGGGGAGTGGGGAGTGGGGACGGGGAGTGGGGACGGAGAGTGGGGACGGGTAGTGGCGACGGGGAGTGGGGACGGGGAGTGGGGATGGGGAGTGGGGACGGTTCTTGTGGCGGGGAGTGGGGACGGTGGGTGGGGACGGTGGGTGGGGACGGGGGGTGGTTAAGGGGTGTGGTTACGGGGTGTGGTTACGGGGTGTGGTTACGGGGTGTGGGGACGGGCAGTGGGGACGGGCAGTGGGGACGGGGAGTGGGGACGGGGAGTGGGGACGGGGAGTGGGGACGGGGAGTGGGGAGTGGGGTGTGGGGAGTGGGGAGTGGGGAGTGGGGAGTGGGGACGGGGAGTGGGGACGGGGAGTGGGGACGGGGAGTGGGGACGGGGAGTGGGGACGGGGAGTGGGGACAGGGAGTGGGGACGCGGAGTGGGGACGTAGTGTGGGGACGGAGAGTGGGGACGGGGAGTGGGAAGTGGGGACGGGGAGTGGGTACGGGGAGTGGGTACGGGGAGTGGGTACGGGGAGTGGGGACGGTTAGCGGGGTCGGGGAGCGGGGACGGGGAGCGGGGACGGGGAGCGGGGACGGGGAGCGGAGACGGGGAGTGGGGAGTGGGGACGGGGAGTGGGGACGGGGAGTGGGGACGGGGTGTGGGGAGTGGGGAGTGGGGAGTGGGGAGTGGGGACGGGGAGTGGGGACGGTTAGTGGGGTCGGGGAGTGGGGACGGGGAGTGGGGATGGAGAGTGGGGACGGAGAGTGGGGACGGAGAGTGGGGACGGGGAGTGGGGACGGGGAGTGGGGACGGAGAGTGGGGACTGAGAGTGGGGACTGAGAGTGGGGACGGAGAGTGGGGACGGAGAGTGGGGACGGTGAGTGACTACGGGGAGTGGGGACGGGGAGTGGGAACGGGGAGTGGGGACGGGGAGTGGGGACGGTTGGTGGGGACGGTGGGTGGGGGTGGTGAGTGGGGGCGGGAAGTGGGCGCAGGGAGTGGGGACGGGGAGTGGGGACGGGGAGTGGGGACGGGGAGTGGGGACGGTTGGTGGGGACGGTGGGTGGGGACGGGGCGTGGGGACGGGGCGTGGGGACGGGGCGTGGGGACGGGGCGTGGGGACGGGGCGTGGGGACGGGGCGTGGGGACGGGGAGTGGGGACGGTTAGTGGGGACGGTTTGTGGGGACGGTTTGTGGGGACGGTTAGTGGGGACGGTTAGTGGGGGCGGGGAGTGGGGACGGTTATTGGGGACGGGGAGTGGGGACGGGGAGTGGGGACGGGGAGTGGGGAGTGGGGAGTGGGGAGTGGGGATGGTGAGTGGGGAGTGGGGACGGGGAGTGGGGACGGGGAGTGGGGACGGGGAGTGGGGACGGGGTGTGGGGACGGGGACGGGGAGTGGGGACGGTTAGTGGGGACGGGGAGTGGGGACGGGGAGTGGGGACGGGGAGTGGGGACGGGGAGTGGGGACGGTGGGTGGGGACGGTGGGTGGGGACGGTTAGTGGGGACGGTTAGTGGGGACGGTTAGTGGGGACGGTTAGTGGGGGCGGGCAGTGGGGACGGTGGGTGGGGGCGGGGGGTGGGGGCGGGGAGTGGGGGCGGGGAGTGGGGACGTGGAGTGGGGACGGGGAGTGGGGACGGGGAGTGGGGACTGCGATGGGGGACGGGGAGTGGGGAGTGGGGACGGGGAGTGGGGACGGTTAGTGGGGACGGTTAGTGGGGACGGGGAGTGGGGACGGGGAGTGGGGACGGGGAGTGGGGACGGGGAGTGGGGACGGGGAGTGGGGACGGGGAGTAGGGACGGGAGTGGGCACGGAGGTGGGGACGGTGAGTGGGAACGGTGAGTGGGGGCGGTTAGTGGGGGCGGTTAGTGGGGGCGTTTAGTGGGGGCGGTTAGTGGGGGCGGTTAGTGGGGGCGGTTAATGGGGGCGGTTAGTGGGGGCGGTTAGTGGGGGCGGTTAGTGGGGGCGGTTAGTGGGGGCGGGGAGTGGGGGCGAGGAGTGGGGGCGGGGAGTGGGGGCGGGGCGTGGGGTCGGTTAGTGGGGTCGGGGAGTGGGGACGGGGAGTGGTGACGGAGGTGGGGAAGGGGAGTGGGGACGGAGGTGGGGACGGTGAGTGGGGGCGGGGAGTGGGGGCGGGGAGTGGGGGCGGGGAGTGGGGGCGGGGAGTGGGGACGGGGTGTGGGGAGTGGGGAGTGGGGAGTGGGGAGTGGGGACGGGGAGTGGGGACGGTTAGTGGGGTCGGGGAGTGGGGACGGGGAGTGGGGATGGAGAGTGGGGACGGAGAGTGGGGACGGAGAGTGGGGACGGGGAGTGGGGACGGGGAGTGGGGACGGGGAGTGGGGACGGAGAGTGGGGACTGAGAGTGGGGACTGAGAGTGGGGACGGAGAGTGGGGACGGAGAGTGGGGACGGTGAGTGACTACGGGGAGTGGGGACGGGGAGTGGGAACGGGGAGTGGGGACGGGGAGTGGGGACGGTTGGTGGGGACGGTGGGTGGGGGTGGTGAGTGTGGGCGGGAAGTGGGCGCAGGGAGTGGGGACGGGGAGTGGGGACGGGGAGTGGGGACGGGGAGTGGGGACGGTTGGTGGGGACGGTGGGTGGGGACGGGGCGTGGGGACGGGGCGTGGGGACGGGGCGTGGGGACGGGGCGTGGGGACGGGGCGTGGGGACGGGGCGTGGGGACGGGGCGTGGGGACGGGGAGTGGGGACGGTTAGTGGGGACGGTTTGTGGGGACGGTTAGTGGGGACGGTTAGTGGGGGCGGGGAGTGGGGACGGTTATTGGGGACGGGGAGTGGGGACGGGGAGTGGGGACGGGGAGTGGGGAGTGGGGAGTGGGGAGTGGGGATGGTGAGTGGGGAGTGGGGACGGGGAGTGGGGACGGGGAGTGGGGACGGGGAGTGGGGACGGGGTGTGGGGACGGGGACGGGGAGTGGGGACGGTTAGTGGGGACGGGGAGTGGGGACGGGGAGTGGGGACGGGGAGTGGGGACGGGGAGTGGGGACGGTGGGTGGGGACGGTGGGTGGGGACGGTTAGTGGGGACGGTTAGTGGGGACGGTTAGTGGGGACGGTTAGTGGGGGCGGGCAGTGGGGACGGTGGGTGGGGGCGGGGGGTGGGGGCGGGGAGTGGGGGCGGGGAGTGGGGACGTGGAGTGGGGACGGGGAGTGGGGACGGGGAGTGGGGACTGCGATGGGGGACGGGGAGTGGGGAGTGGGGACGGGGAGTGGGGACGGTTAGTGGGGACGGTTAGTGGGGACGGGGAGTGGGGACGGGGAGTGGGGACGGGGAGTGGGGACGGGGAGTGGGGACGGGGAGTAGGGACGGGAGTGGGCACGGAGGTGGGGACGGTGAGTGGGAACGGTGAGTGGGGGCGGTTAGTGGGGGCGGTTAGTGGGGGCGTTTAGTGGGGGCGGTTAGTGGGGGCGGTTAGTGGGGGCGGTTAATGGGGGCGGTTAGTGGGGGCGGTTAGTGGGGGCGGTTAGTGGGGGCGGGGAGTGGGGGCGGGGCGTGGGGTCGGTTAGTGGGGTCGGGGAGTGGGGACGGGGAGTGGTGACGGAGGTGGGGAAGGGGAGTGGGGACGGAGGTGGGGACGGTGAGTGGGGGCGGGGAGTGGGTGCGGGGAGTGGGGGCGGGGAGTGGGGGCGGGGAGTGGGGGCGGGGAGTGGGGGCGGGGAGTGGGGGCGGTGTGTGGGGACGGTGGGTGGGGACGGGGAGTGGGGGTGGGGAGTGGGGAGTGGGGACGGTGAATGGGGACGGGGAGTGGGGACGGGGAGTGAGGACGGGGAGTGGGGACGGGGAGTGGGGACGGAGAGTGGGGACGGGGAGTGGGGACGGGGAGTGGGGACGGGGAGTGGGGACGGGGAGTGGGGACGGAGAGTGGGGACGGGGAGTGGGGACGGGGAGTGGGGACGGGGAGTGGGGAGTGGGGACGGGGAGTGGGGACTGGGGACGGGGAGTGGGGAGTGGGGACGGGGAGTGGGGACGGGGAGTGGGGAAGGGGAGTGGGGAAGGGGAGTGGGGAAGGGGAGTGGGGACGGGGAGTGGGGACGGGGACGGGGAGTGGGGACGGTTAGTGGGGACGGGGAGTGGGGACGGGGAGTGGGGACGGGGAGTGGGGACGGGGAGTGGGGACGGTGGGTGGGGACGGTGGGTGGGGACGGTGGGTGGGGACGGTGGGTGGGGACGGTTGGTGGGGACGGTTAGTGGGGACGGTTAGTGGGGGCGGGCGGTGGGGACGGTGGGTGGGGGCGGGGGGTGGGGGCGGGGAGTGGGGGCGGGGAGTGGGGGCGGGGAGTGGGGACTGCGATGGGGGACGGGGAGTGGGGAGTGGGGACGGGGAGTGGGGACGGTTAGTGGGGACGGTTAGTGGGGTCGGGGAGTGGGGACGGGGAGTGGGGACGGGGAGTGGGGACGGGGAGTGGGGACGGGGAGTAGGGACGGGGAGTGGGCATGGAGGTGGGGACGGTGAGTGGGAACGGTGAGTGGGGGCGGTTAGTGGGGGCGGTTAGTGGGGGCGGTTAGTGGGGGCGGTTAGTGGGGGCGGTTAGTGGGGGCGGTTAGTGGGGGCGGTTAGTGGGGGCGGTTAGTGGGGGCGGTTAGTGGGGGCGGTTAGTGGGGGCGGGGCGTGGGGTCGGTTAGTGGGGTTGGGGAGTGGGGACGGGGAGTGGTGACGGAGGTGGGGAAGGGGAGTGGGGACGGAGGTGGGGACGGTGAGTGGGGGCGGGGAGTGGGGGCGGGGAGTGGGGGCGGGGAGTGGGGGCGGGGAGTGGGGGCGGGGAGTGGGGGCGGGGAGTGGGGGCGGTGTGTGGGGACGGTGGGTGGGGACGGTGGGTGGGGACGGTGGGTGGGGACGGGGAGTGGGGGTGGGGAGTGGGGAGTGGGGACGGTGAATGGGGACGGGGAGTGGGGACGGGGAGTGAGGACGGGGAGTGGGGACGGGGAGTGGGGACGGAGAGTGGGGACGGAGAGTGGGGACGGAGAGTGGGGACGGAGAGTGGGGACGGGGAGTGGGGACGGAGAGTGGGGACGGGGAGTGGGGACGGGGAGTGGGGACGGGGAGTGGGGACGGGGAGTGGGGACGGGGAGTGGGGAGTGGGGACGGGGAGTGGGGAGTGGGGACGGGGAGTGGGGACGGGGAGTGGGGAAGGGGAATGGGGAAGGGGAGTGGGGAAGGGGAGTGGGGAAGGGGAGTGGGGACGGGGAGTGGGGACGGGGAGTGGGGACGGGGAGTGGGAACGGGGAGTGGGGACGGGGAGTGGGGACGGGGAGTGGGGACGGGGAGTGGGGACGGGGAGTGGGGACGGGGAGTGGGGACGGAGGTGGGGACGGGGCGTGGGGACGGAGGTGGGGACGGTGAGTGGGAACGGTGAGTGGGAACGGTGAGTGGGGGCGGTTCGTGGGGGCGGTTCGTGGGGATGGTTCGTGCGGGCGGTTCGTGGGGGCGGTTCGTGGGGGAGGTTAGTGGGGGCGGGGAGTGGGGGCGGGGAGTGGGGGCGGGGAGTGGGGGCGGGGAGTGGGGGCGGGGAGTGGGGGCGGTGGGTGGGGACGGTGGGTGGGGACGGGGAGTGGGGGCGGGGCGTGGGGACGGGGCGTGGGGACGGGGCGTGGGGACGGGGCGTGGGGGCGGGGAGTGGGGGCGGGGCGTGGGGGCGGGGAGTGGGGGCGGGGAGTGGGGACGGTGGGTGGGGACGGTGGGTGGGGACGGGGAGTGGGGACGGTTCTTGTGGCGGGGAGTGGGGACGGTGGGTGGGGACAGTGGGTGGGGACGGGGGGTGGGGACGGGGGTGGTTAAGGGGTGTGGTTACGGGGTGTGGGGACGGGCAGTGGGGACGGGCAGTGGGGACGGGCAGTGGGGACGGGGAGTGGGGACGGGGAGTGAGGACGGGGAGTGAGGACGGGGAGTGGGGACGGGGAGTGGGGACGGGGAGTGGGGAGTTGGGAGTGGGGAGTGGGGAGTGGGGAGTGGGGAGTGGGGAGTGGGGACGGGGAGTGGGGACGGGGAGTGGGGACGGGGAGTGGGGACGGGGAGTGGGGACGGGGAGTGGGGACAGGGAGTGGGGACGCGGAGTGGGGACGGAGTGTGGGGACGGAGTGTGGGGACGGAAAGTGGGGACGGGGAGTGGGAAGTGGGGACGGTGAGTGGGTACGGGGAGTGGGTACGGGGAGTGGGTACGGGGAGTGGGGACGGTTAGCGGGGTCGGGGAGTGGGGACGGGGAGTGGGGAGTGAGGACGGGGAGTGGGGACGGGGAGTGGGGACGGGGAGTGGGGACGGGGAGTGGGGAGTGGGGACGGGGAGTGGGGACGGGGAGTGGGGAGTGGGGACGGGGAGTGGGGACGGTTAGTGGGGTCGGGGAGTGGGGACGGGGTGTGGGGACGGGGAGTGGGGACGGGGAGTGGGGACGGGGAGTGGGGACGGAGAGTGGGGACGGGTAGTGGGGACGGGGAGTGGGGACGGAGAGTGGGGACGGAGAGTGGGGACGGAGAGTGGGGACGGTGAGTGACTACGGGGAGTGGGGACGGGGAGTGGGGACGGGGAGTGGGGACGCTTAGTGGGGACGGTTAGTGGGGGCGGTTAGTGGGGGCGGTGAGTGGGGGTGGTGAGTGGGGGCGGGGAGTGGGCGCGGGGAGTGGGGACGGGGAGTGGGGACGGGGCGTGGGGACGGGGCGTGGGGACGGGGCGTGGGGACGGTTAGTGGGGGCGGGGTGTGGGGACGGTTCTTGGGGGCGGGGAGTGGGGACGGTGGGTGGGGGCGGGGAGTGGGCGCGGGGGGTGGGGGCGGGGGGTGGGGACGGGGAGTGGGGAGTGGGGAGTGGGGAGTGGGGAGTGGGGACGGGGAGTGGGGACGGAGAGTGGGGACGGAGAGTGGGGACGGGGAGTGGGGACGGGGAGTGGGGACGGGGGGTGGGGACGGGGAGTGGGGACGGGGAGTGGGGACGGGGAGTGGGGAGTGGGGACGGGGAGTGGGGACGGTTAGTGGGGTCGGGGAGTGGGGACGGGGAGTGGGGACGGGGAGTGGGGAAGGGGAGTGGGGAAGGGGAGTGGGGACGGGGAGTGGGGACGGAGGTGGGGACGGGGAGTGGGCACGGAGGTGGGGACGGGGAGTGGGCACGGAGGTGGGGACGGGGAGTGTGAACGGTTAGTGGGGGCGGTTAGTGGGGGCGGTTAGTGGGGGCGGTTAGTGGGGGCGGGGAGTGGGGGCGGGGAGTGGGGGCGGGGAGTGGGGGCGGGGAGTGGGGGCGGGGAGTGGGGGCGGGGAGTGGGGGCGGGGCGTGGGGACGGTTAGTGGGGACGGGGAGTGGGGACGGGGAGTGGGGACGGGGAGTGGGGAGTGGGGAGTGGGGAGTGGGGACGGTGAGTGGGGACGGTGAGTGGGGACGGTGAGTGGGGACGGTGAGTGGGGACGGGGACTGGGGACGGGGACTGGGGACGGGGAGTGGGGACTGAGAGTGGGGACGGAGAGTGGGGACGGAGAGTGGGGACGGGGAGTGGGGACGGGGAGTGGGGAGTGGGGACGGGGAGTGGGGACGGGGAGTGGGGACGGGGAGTGGGGACGGGGAGTGGGGACGGGGAGTGGGGAGTGGGGACGGGGAGTGGGGACGGGGAGTGGGGACGGAGAGTGGGGACGGGTAGTGGGGACGGGGAGTGGGGACGGGGAGTGGGGACGGGGAGTGGGGACGGGGAGTGGGGACGGGGAGTGGGGACGGGGAGTGGGGACGGGGAGTGGGGACGGTGGGTGGGGACGGGGAGTGGGGACGGGGCGTGGGGACGGGGAGTGGGGACGGGGAGTGGGGACGGGGAGTGGGGACGGGGAGTGGGGACGGTTAGTGGGGACGGTTAGTGGGGACGGTTAGTGGGGACGGGCAGTGGGGGCGGGCAGTGGGGGCGGGCGGTGGGGGCGGGGGGTGGGGGCGGGAAGTGGGGACGGGAAGTGGGGACGGGGAGTGGGGACGGGGAGTGGGGACGGGGAGTGGGGACTGGGAGTGGGGAGTGGGGAGTGGGGACGGGGAGTGGGGACGGAGAGTGGGGACGGGTAGTGGCGACGGGGAGTGGGGACGGGGAGTGGGGATGGGGAGTGGGGACGGGGAGTGGGGACGGGGAGTGGGGACGGGGAGTGGGGACGGGGAGTGGGGAGTGGGGACGGGGAGTGGGGACGGGGAGTGGGGACGGTTAGTGGGGTCGGGGAGTGGGGACGGGGTGTGGGGACGGGGAGTGGGGACGGGGAGTGGGGACGGGGAGTGGGGACGGGGAGTGGGGACGGGGAGTGGGGACGGTGGTGGGGACGGGGAGTGGGCACGGAGGTGGGGACGGTGAGTGGTAACGGTTAGTGGGGGACGTTAGTGGGGGCGGTTAATGGGGGCGGTTAATGGGGGCGGTTAGTGGGGGCGGTTAGTGGGGGCGGTTAATGGGGGCGGTTAATGGGGGCGGTTAGTGGGGGCGGTTAGTGGGGACGGTTAGTGGGGACGGTTAGTGGGGACGGTTAGTGGGGACGGTTAGTGGGGACGGAGGTGGGGACGGGGAGTGGGGACGGAGGTGGGGACGGTGAGTGGGGGCGATGAGTGGGGGCGGGGAATGGGGGCGGGGAGTGGGGGCGGGGGAGTGGGGGCGGGGGAGTGGGGGCGGGGGAGTGGGGGCGGGGAGTGGGGGCGGGGAGTGGGGGCGGGGAGTGGGGGCGGGGAGTGGGGGCGGGGAGTGGGGGCGGGGAGTGGGGGCGGGGTGTGGGGGCGGTGGGTGGGGGCGGTGGGTGGGGACGGTGGGTGGGGACGGGGAGTGGGGACGGGGAGTGGGGACGGGGAGTGGGGACGGTTAATGGGGGCGGGGAGTGGGGACGGTTATTGGGGACGGTGGGTGGGGACGGTGGGTGGGGACGGTGGGTGTGGACGGGGGGTGGGGACGGGCGGTGGGGAGTGGGGACGGGGAGTGGGGACGGGGAGTGGGGACTGAGAGTGGGGACGGAGAGTGGGGACGGGGAGTGGGGACGGGGAGTGGGGACGGGGAGTGGGGACGGGGAGTGGGGACGGGGAGTGGGGACGGGGAGTGGGGACGGGGAGTGGGGACGGGGAGTGGAGACGGGGAGTGGGGACGGTTAGTGGGGTCGGGGAGTGGGGACGGGGAGTGGGGACGGGAGTGGGGACGGGGAGTGGGGACGGGGAGTGGGGACGGGGAGTGGGGACGGGGAGTGGGGACGGGGAGTGGGGACGGTGGGTGGGGACGGTGGGTGTGGACGGGGGGTGGGGACGGGCGGTGGGGGAGTGGGGACGGAGAGTGGGGACGGGGAGTGGGGACGGAGAGTGGGGACGGAGAGTGGGGACGGAGAGTGGGGACGGAGAGTGGGGACAGGGATTGGGGACGCGGAGTGGGGACGGAGTGTGGGGACGGAGAGTGGGGACGGGGAGTGGGAAGTGGGGACGGGGAGTGGGTACGGGGAGTGGTTAAGGGGTGTGGTTACGGGGTGTGGTTACGGGGTGTGGGGACGGGCAGTGGGGACGGGGAGTGGGGACGGGGAGTGGGGAGTGGGGAGTGGGGAGTGGGGAGTGGGGAGTGGGGAGTGGGGACGGGGAGTGGGGACGGGGAGTGGGGACAGGGAGTGGGGACAGGGAGTGGGGACGCGGAGTGGGGACGGAGTGTGGGGACAGAGAGTGGGGACTGAGAGTGGGGACGGGGAGTGGGAAGTGGGGACGGGGAGTGGGTACGGGGAGTGGGTACGGGGAGTGGGGACGGTTAGCGGGGTCGGGGAGTGGGGACGGGGAGCGGGGACGGGGAGTGGGGACGGGGAGTGGGGACGGGGAGTGGGGACGGGGAGTGGGGACGGAGAGTGGGGACAGGGAGTGGGGACGCGGAGTGGGGACGCGGAGTGGGGACGGAGTGTGGGGACGGAGAGTGGGGACGGGGAGTGGGGACGGGGAGTGGGAAGTGGGGACGGGGAGTGGGTACGGGGAGTGGTTAAGGGGTGTGGTTACGGGGTGTGGTTACGGGGTGTGGGGACGGGGAGTGGGGACGGGGAGTGGGGACGGTTAGTGGGGGCGGGGATTGGGGACGGTTATTGGGGACGGTGGGTGGGGACGGTGGGTGGGGACGGTGGGTGGGGACGGGGGGTGGGGACGGGCGGTGGGGACGGGCGGTGGGGAGTGGGGACGGGGAGTGGGGACGGAGAGTGGGGACGGGGAGTGGGGACGGGGAGTGGGGACGGGGAGTGGGGACGGGGAGTGGGGACGGGGAGTGGGGACGGGGAGTGGGGTCGGGGAGTGGGGACGGGGAGTGGGGTCGGGGAGTGGGGACGGGGAGTGGTTACGGGGAGTGGGGACTGAGAGTGGGGACGGGGAGTGGGGACGGGGAGTGGGGACGGGGAGTGGGGACGGGGAGTGGGGACGGGGAGTGGGGACGGTTAGTGGGGACGGTTAGTGGGGTCGGGGAGTGGGGACGGGGAGTGGGGACGGGGAGTGGGGACGGGGAGTGGGGACGGGGAGTGGGGACGGTGGGTGGGGACGGGGAGTGGGGACGGTGGGAGGGGAGTGGGGACGGGGAGTGGGGACGGGGAGTGGGGACGGGGAGTGGGGACGGAGAGTGGGGACGGGGAGTGGGGACGGAGAGTGGGGACGGAGAGTGGGGACGGAGAGTGGGGACGGAGAGTGGGGACGGGGAGTGGGGACGGAGAGTGGGGACGGGGAGTGGGGACGGAGAGTGGGGACAGGGAGTGGGGACGCGGAGTGGGGACGGAGTGTGGGGACGGAGAGTGGGGACGGAGAGTGGGGACGGGGAGTGGGAAGTGGGGACGGGGAGTGGGTACGGGGAGTGGTTAAGGGGTGTGGTTAAGGGGTGTGGTGACGGGGTGTGGGGACGGGCAGTGGGGACGGGCAGTGGGGACGGGGAGTGGGGACGGGGAGTGGGGACGGGGAGTGGGGACGGGGAGTGGGGACGGGGAGTGGGGACGGGGAGTGGGGACGGGGAGTGGGGAGTGGGGAGTGGGGAGTGGGGAGTGGGGAGTGGGGAGTGGGGACGGGGAGTGGGGACGGGGAGTGGGGACAGGGAGTGGGGACGGAGTGTGGGGACGGAGAGTGGGGACGGAGAGTGGGGACGGGGAGTGGGAAGTGGGGACGGGGAGTGGGTACGGGGAGTGGGTACGGGGAGTGGGGACGGTTAGCGGGGTCGGGGAGCGGGGACGGGGAGCGGGGACGGGGAGTGGGGACGGGGAGTGGGGACGGAGAGTGGGGACAGGGAGTGGGGACGCGGAGTGGGGACGGAGTGTGGGGACGGAGAGTGGGGACGGAGAGTGGGGACGGGGAGTGGGAAGTGGGGACGGGGAGTGGGAAGTGGGGACGGGGAGTGGGTACGGGGAGTGGTTAAGGGGTGTGGTTACGGGGTGTGGTTACGGGGTGTGGTTACGGGGTGTGGGGACGGGCAGTGGGGACGGGCAGTGGGGACGGGGAGTGGGGACGGGGAGTGGGGACGGGGAGTGGGGAGGGGGAGTGGGGAGTGGGGAGTGGGGAGTGGGGAGTGGGGAGTGGGGAGTGGGGACGGGGAGTGGGGACGGGGAGTGGGGACGCGGAGTCGGGACGGAGTGTGGGGACGGAGAGTGGGGACGGGGAGTGGGAAGTGGGGACGGGGAGTGGGTACGGGGAGTGGGTACGGGGAGTGGGGACGGTTAGCGGGGTCGGGGAGCGGGGACGGGGAGCGGGGACGGGGAGCGGGGACGGGGAGCGGAGAGGGGGAGTGGGGAGTGGGAACGGGGAGTGGGGACGGGGAGTGGGGACGGGGAGTGGGGACGGGGAGTGGGGACGGGGAGTGGGGAGTGGGGAGTGGGGAGTGGGGACGGTTAGTGGGGTCGGGGAGTGGGGACGGGGAGTGGGGACGGGGAGTGGGGACGGGGAGTGGGGACGGGGAGTGGGGACGGAGAGTGGGGACGGAGAGTGGGGACGGAGAGTGGGGACGGAGAGTGGGGACGGAGAGTGGGGACGGGGAGTGGGGACGGGGAGTGGGGACGGGGAGTGGGGACGGAGAGTGGGGACGGAGAGTGGGGACGGAGAGTGGGGACGGAGAGTGGGGACGGAGAGTGGGGACGGTGAGTGACTACGGGGAGTGGGGACGGGGAGTGGGGACGGGGAGTGGGGACGGTTAGTGGGGACGGTTAGTGGGGGCGGTGAGTGGGGGCGGTTAGTGGGGTCGGGGAGTGGGCGCGGGGAGTGGGGACGGGGAGTGGGGACGGGGAGTGGGGACGGTTGGTGGGGACGGGGCGTGGGGACGGGGCGTGGGGACGGGGCGTGGGGACGGGGCGTGGGGACGGGGCGTGGGGACAGGGCGTGTGGACGGGGAGCGGGGACGGTTAGTGGGGACGGTTAGTGGGGGCGGGGAGTGGGGACGGTTATTGGGGCGGGGAGTGGGGACGGTGGGTGGGGGCGGGGAGTGGGCGCGGGGTGTGGGGGCGGGGGGTGGGGGCGGTGGGTGGGGGCGGGGAGTGGGGGCGGGGAGTGGGGGCGGGGAGTGGGGAGTGGGGAGTGGGGAGTGGGGAGGGGGAGTGGGGAGGGGGAGTGGGGACGGGGAGTGGGGACGGGGAGTGGGGACGGGGAGTGGGGACGGGGAGTGGGGAGTGGGGACGGGGAGTGGGGACGGTTAGTGGGGTCGGGGAGTGGGGACGGGGAGTGGGGACGGGGAGTGGGGACGGGGAGTGGGCACGGAGGTGGGGACGGGGAGTGGGCACGGAGGTGGGGACGGGGAGTGTGAACGGTTAGTGGGGGCGGTTAGTGGGGGCGGTTAGTGGGGGCGGTTAGTGGGGGCGGGGAGTGGGGGCGGGGAGTGGGGACGGGGAGTGGGGACGGGGAGTGGGGACGGGGAGTGGGGAGTGGGGAGTTGGGAGTGGGGAGTGGGGAGTGGGGAGTGGGGACGGAGAGTGGGGACGGAGAGTGGGGACGGGGAGTGGGGACGGGGAGTGGGGACGGGGAGTGGGGACGGGGAGTGGGGACGGGGAGTGGGGACGGGGAGTGGGGACGGGGAGTGGGGACGGGGAGTGGGCACGGAGGTGGGGACGGGGAGTGGGCACAGAGGTGGGGACGGGGAGTGGGCACGGAGGTGGGGACGGGGAGTGGGCACGGTTAGTGGGGGCGGTTAGTGGGGGCGGTTAGTGGGGGCGGGGAGTGGTGACGGGGCGTGGGGACGCTTAGTGGGGACGGGGAGTGGGGAGTGGGGAGTGGGGAGTGGGGATGGTGAGTGGGGAGTGGGGACGGGGAGTGGGGACGGGGAGTGGGGACGGGGAGTGGGGACGGGGAGTGGGGACGGGGACGGGGAGTGGGGACGGTTAGTGGGGTCGGGGAGTGGGGACGGGGAGTGGGGACGGGGAGTGGGGACGGGGAGTGGGGACGGGGAGTGGGGACGGGGAGTGGGGACGGTGGGTGGGGACGGTGGGTGGGGACGGTTGGTGGGGACGGTTAGTGGGGACGGTTAGTGGGGGCGGGCAGTGGGGACGGTGGGTGGGGGTGGGGGCGGGGGGTGGGGGCGGGGGGTGGGGGCGGGGAGTAGGGGCGGGGAGTAGGGGCGGGGAGTGGGGACGGGGAGTGGGGACGGGGAGTGGGGACGGGGAGTGGGGACGGGGAGTGGGGACTGCGATGGGGGACGGGGAGTGGGGAGTGGGGACGGGGAGTGGGGACGGTTAGTGGGGACGGTTAGTGGGGTCGGGGAGTGGGGACGGGGAGTGGGGACGGGGAGTGGGGACGGGGAGTGGGGACGGGGAGTGGGCACGGAGGTGGGGACGGTGAGTGGGGGCGGTGAGTGGGGGCGGTTAGTGGGGGCGGTTAGTGGGGGCGGTTAGTGGGGGCGGTTAGTGGGGGCGGTTAGTGGGGGCGGTTAGTGGGGGCGGTTATTGGGGGCGGTTATTGGGGGCGGTTATTGGGGGCGGTTAGTGGGGGCGGTTAGTGGGGGCGGTTAGTGGGGGCGGTTAGTGGGGGCGGGGAGTGGGGGCGGGGCGTGGGGTCGGGGAGTGGGGACGGGGAGTGGTGACGGAGGTGGGGACGGGGAGTGGGGACGGAGGTGGGGACGGTGAGTGGGGGCGGGGAGTGGGGGCGGGGAGTGGGGGCGGGGAGTGGGGGCGGGGAGTGGGGGCGGGGGGTGGGGACGGTGTGTGGGGACGGTGTGTGGGGACGGTGGGTGGGGACGGTGGGTGGGGACGGGGAGTGGGGGTGGGGAGTGGGGAGTGGGGACGGTGAATGGGGACAGGGAGTGGGGACGGGGAGTGAGGACGGGGAGTGGGGACGGGGAGTGGGGACGGGGAGTGGGGACGGGGAGTGGGGACGGGGAGTGGGGAGTGGGGACGGGGAGTGGGGAGTGGGGACGGGGAGTGGGGAGTGGGGACGGGGAGTGGAGAAGGGGAGTGGGGAAGGGGAGTGGGGAAGGGGAGTGGGGACGGGGAGTGGGGACGGGGAGTGGGGACGGAGGTGGGGACGGAGGTGGGGACGGGGCGTGGGGACGGAGGTGGGGACGGTGAGTGGGAACGGTGAGTGGGGGCGTTTCGTGGGAGCGGTTCGTGGGGGCGGTTCGTGGGGATGGTTCGTGGGGGCGGTTCGTGGGGGCGGTTCGTGGGGGCGGTTCGTGGGGGCGGTTAGTGGGGGAGGTTAGTGGGGGCGGTTAGTGGGGGCGGGGAGTGGGGGCGGGGAGTGGGGGCGGGGAGTGGGGGCGGGGAGTGGGGGCGGTGGGTGGGGACGGTGGGTGGGGACGGGGAGTGGGGGTGGGGAGTGGGGAGTGGGGACGGTGAATGGGGACGGGGAGTGGGGACGGGGAATGAGGACGGGGAGTGGGGACGGAGAGTGGGGACGGAGAGTGGGGACGGGGAGTGGGGACGGGGAGTGGGGAGTGGGGACGGGGAGTGGGGTCGGGGAGTGGGGACGGGGAGTGGGGACGGGGAGTGGGGAAGGGGTGTGGGGACGGGGAGTGGGGACGGGGAGTGGGGACGGGGAGTGGGGACGGAGGTGGGGACGGAGGTGGGGACCGGGCGTGGGGACGGAGGTGGGGACGGTGAGTGGGAACGGTGAGTGGGGGCGGTGAGTGGGGGCGGTTCGTGGGGGCGGTTCGTGGGGGCGGTTCGTGGGGGCGGTTCGTGGGGGCGGTTCGTGGGGGCGGTTCGTGGGGGCGGTTCGTGGGGGCGGTTCGTGGGGGAGGTTAGTGGGGGCGGTTAGTGGGGGCGGTTAGTGGGGGCGGTTAGTGGGGGCGGGGAGTGGGGGCGGGGAGTGGGGGTGGGGAGTGGGGGCGGGGAGTGGGGGCGGGGAGTGGGGACGGGGCGTGGGGACGGGGCGTGGGGACGGGGCGTGGGGACGGGGCGTGGGGACGGGGCGTGGGGACGGGGAGTGGGGGCGGGGAGTGGGGACGGTGGGTGGGGACGGGGAGTGGGGACGGGGAGTGCGGACGGGGAGTGGGGACGGGGAGTGGGGACGGTTCTTGTGGCGGGGAGTGGGGACGGTGGGTGGGGACGGTGAGTGGGGACGGGGGGTGGGGACGGGGGGTGGTTAAGGGGTGTGGTTACGGGGTGTGGTTACGGGGTGTGGGGACGGGCAGTGGGGACGGGCAGTGGGGACGGGGAGTGGGGACGGGGAGTGGGGACGGGGAGTGGGGACGGGGAGTGGGGAGTGGGGAGTGGGGAGTGGGGAGTGGGGAGTGGGGAGTGGGGACGGGGAGTGGGGACGGGGAGTGGGGACGGGGAGTGGGGACGGGGAGTGGGGACAGGGAGTGGGGACAGGGAGTGGGGACAGGGAGTGGGGACGGAGTGTGGGGACGGAAAGTGGGGACGGGGAGTGGGAAATGGGGACGGGGAGTGGGTACGGGGAGTGGGTACGGGGAGTGGGGACGGTTAGCGGGGTCGGGGAGTGGGGACGGGGAGTGGGGACGGGGAGTGGGGAGTGAGGACGGGGAGTGGGGACGGGGAGTGGGGACGGGGAGTGGGGACGGGGAGTGGGGACGGGGAGTGGGGACGGGGAGTGGGGAGTGGGGACGGGGAGTGGGGAGTGGGGACGGGGAGTGAGGAGTGGGGACGGGGAGTGGGGAGTGGGGACGGGGAGTGGGGAGTGGGGACGGGGAGTGGGGTGTGGGGACGGGGAGTGGGGTGTGGGGACGGGGAGTGGGGACGGTTAGTGGGGTCGGGGCGTGGGGACGGGGAGTGGGGACGGAGAGTGGGGACGGAGAGTGGGGACGGAGAGTGGGGACGGAGAGTGGGGACGGAGAGTGGGGGCGGTGAGTGGGGGTGGTGCGTGGGGGCGGGAAGTGGGCGCGGGAAGTGGGCGCGGGGAGTGGGGACGGGGAGTGGGGACGGGGAGTGGGGACGGGGAGTGGGGACGGTTGGTGGGGACGGTGGGTGGGGACGGTGGGTGGGGACGGGGCGTGGGGACGGGGCGTGGGGACGGGGCGTGGGGACGGGGAGTGGGGACGGTTAGTGGGGACGGTTTGTGGGGACGGTTTGTGGGGGCGGGGAGTGGGGACGGTTATTGGGGCGGGGAGTGGGGACGGTGGGTGGGGGCGGGGAGTGGGCGCGGGGGGTGGGGGCGGGGAGTGGGGACGGGGAGTGGGGAGTGGGGAGTGGGGAGTGGGGAGTGGGGAGTGGGGACGGGGGAGTGGGGACGGAGAGTGGGGACGGAGAGTGGGGACGGGGATTGGGGACGGGGATTGGGGACGGGGATTGGGGACGGGGAGTGGGGACGGGGAGTGGGGACGGGGAGTGGGGACGGGGAGTGGGGACGGGGAGTGGGGACAGGGAGTGGGGACAGGGAGTGGGGAGTGGGGACGGGGAGTGGGGACGGTTAGTGGGGTCGGGGAGTGGGGACGGGGAGTGGGGAAGGGGAGTGGGGACGGGGAGTGGGGACGGAGGTGGGGATGGGGAGTGGGCACGGAGGTGGGGACGGGGAGTGGGCACGGAGGTGGGGACGGTGAGTGTGAACGGTTAGTGGGGGCGGTTAGTGGGGGCGGTTAGTGGGGGCGGGGAGTGGGGACGGGGAGTGGGGACGGGGAGTGGGGATGGGGAGTGGGGAGTGGGGAGTGGGGAGTGGGGACGGTGAGTGGGGACGGGGAGTGGGGACGGTGAGTGGGGACGGTGAGTGGGGACGGGGAGTGGGGACGGGGAGTGGTGACTGAGAGTGGGGACGGAGAGTGGGGACGGAGAGTGGGGACGGGGAGTGGGGAGTGGGGACGGGGAGTGGGGACGGTTAGTGGGGTCGGGGAGTGGGGACGGGGAGTGGGGACGGGGAGTGGGGACGGGGAGTGGGGACGGTGGGTGGGGACGGGGAGTGGGGACGGGGAGTGGGGACGGGGAGTGGGGACGGTTAGTGGGGACGGTTAGTGGGGACGGGCAGTGGGGGCGGGCAGTGGGGACGGTGGGTGGGGGCGGGGGGTGGGGGCGGGTAGTGGGGACGGGGAGTGGGGACGGGGAGTGGGGGTGGGGAGTGGGGAGTGGGGACGGAGAGTGGGGACGGGGAGTGGGGACGGGGAGTGGGTACGGGGAGTGGGGACGGGGAGTGGGGACGGGGAGTGGGGAGTGGGGACGGGGAGTGGGGACGGTTAGTGGGGTCGGGGAGTGGGGACGGGGTGTGGGGACGGGGAGTGGGGACGGGGAGTGGGGACGGAGGTGGGGACGGGGAGTGGGCACGGAGGTGGGGACGGTGAGTGGTAACGGTTAGTGGGGGACGTTAGTGGGGGCGGTTAGTGGGGGCGGTTAATGGGGGCGGTTAGTGGGGGCGGTTAGTGGGGGCGGTTAGTGGGGGCGGGGAGTGGGGGCGGGGAGTGGGGGCGGGGAGTGGGGGCGGGGAGTGGGGGCGGGGCGTGGGGGCGGGGGCGTGGGGACGGTTAGTGGGGACGGTTAGTGGGGACGGTTAGTGGGGTCGGGGAGTGGGGACGGGGAGTGGGGACGGGGAGTGGGGACGGAGGTGGGGACGGAGGTGGGGACGGGGAGTGGGGACGGAGGTGGGGACGGGGAGTGGGGACGGAGGTGGGGACGGTGAGTGGGGGCGATGAGTGGGGGGCGATGAGTGGGGGCGGTGAGTGGGGGCGGGGAGTGGGGGCGGGGAGTGGGGGCGGGGAGTGGGGGCGGGGAGTGGGGGCGGGGAGTGGGGGCGGGGAGTGGGGGCGGGGGAGTGGGGTCGGGGAGTGGGGGCGGGGAGTGGGGGCGGGGAGTGGGGGCGGGGAGTGGGGGCGGGGAGTGGGGGCGGGGAGTGGGGGCGGGGAGTGGGGGCGGGGAGTGGGGGCGGGGAGTGGGGGCGGGGTGTGGGGGCGGTGGGTGGGGACGGTGGGTGGGGACGGTGGGTGGGGACGGGGAGTGGGGACGGGGAGTGGGGACGGTTAGTGGGGGCGGGGAGTGGGGGCGGGGAGTGGGGACGGTTATTGGGGACGGTGGGTGGGGACGGTGGGTGGGGACGGTGGGTGTGGACGGGGGGTGGGGACGGGCGGTGGGGAGTGGGGACGGGGAGTGGGGACGGAGAGTGGGGACGGAGAGTGGGGACGGGGAGTGGGGACGGGGAGTGGGGACGGGGAGTGGGACGGGGAGTGGGGACGGGGAGTGTGGACGGGGAGTGGGGACGGGGAGTGGGGATTGAGAGTGGGGACGGAGAGTGGGGATTGAGAGTGGGGGGGGGACGGGAGTGGGGACGGAGAGTGGGGACGGAGAGTGGGGACGGAGAGTGGGGACGGGGAGTGGGGACGGAGAGTGGGGACGGGGAGTGGGGAGTGGGGACGGGGAGTGGGGACGGTTAGTGGGGTCGGGGAGTGGGGACGGGGAGTGGGGACGGGGAGTGGGGACGGGGAGTGGGGACGGGGAGTGGGGACGGTGGGTGGGGACGGGGGGTGGGGACGGGGGGTGGGGACGGGCGGAGGGGAGTGGGGACGGGGAGTGGGGACGGGGAGTGGGGACGGAGAGTGGGGACGGAGAGTGGGGACGGGGAGTGGGGACGGAGAGTGGGGACGGGGAGTGGGGACGGGGAGTGGGGACGGAGAGTGGGGACGGAGAGTGGGGACGGGGAGTGGGGACGGAGAGTGGGAAGTGGGGACGGGGAGTGGGAAGTGGGGACGGGGAGTGGGAAGTGGGGACGGGGAGTGGGAAGTGGGGACGGGGAGTGGGTACGGGGAGTGGGTACGGGGAGTGGGGACGGGGAGTTGGGACGGGGAGTGGGGACGGGTAGTGGGGTCGGGGAGTGGGGACGGGGAGTGGGGACGGGGAGTGGGGACGGGGAGTGGGGAGTGGGGAGTGGGGACGGTGAGTGGGGACGGGGAGTGGGGACGGGGAGTGGGAAGTGAGGACGGGGAGTGGGAAGTGGGGACGGGGAGTGGGGACGGGGAGTGGGGACGGGGAGTGGGGACGGGGAGTGGGGACGGGGAGTGGGGACGGGGAGTGGGGACGGGGAGTGGGGTCGGGGAGTGGGGATGGAGAGTGGGGACGGAGAGTGGGGACGGTGATTGGGGACGGGGAGTGGGGACGGGGAGTGGGGACGGGGAGTGGGGACGGGGAGTGGGGTCGGGGAGTGGAGATGGAGAGTGGGGACGGAGAGTGGGGACGGTGATTGGGGACGGGGAGTGGGGACGGGGAGTGGGGACGGGGAGTGGGGACGGGGATTGGGGACGGGGATTGGGGACGGAGAGTGGGGACGGAGAGTGGGGACGGTGAGTGACTACGGTGAGTGGGGACGGTTATTGGGGACGGTGAGTGGGGGCGGGGAGTGGGGGCGGGGAGTGGGGGCGGGGAGTGGGGGCGGGAGTGGGGGCGGGGAGTGGGGCGGGGAGTGGGACGCTTAGATGGGACGGTTAGTGGGGACGGTTAGTGGGGGCGGGGAGTGGGGACGGTTATTGGGGGCGGGGAGTGGGGACGGTGGGTGGGGACGGGGAGTGGGGACGGGGAGTGGGGGAGGGGAGTGGGGGCGGTGAGTGGGTGCGGGGGGTAGGGGCGGGGGTAGGGGCGGGGGGTGGGGGCGGGGGGTGGGGACGGAGAGTGGGGGCGGGGAGTGGGGGCGGGGAGTGGGGGCGGTGGGTGGGGACGGGGCGTGGGGACGGGGCGTGGGGACGGGGCGTGGGGACGGGGAGTGGGGACGGGGAGTGGGGACGGGGAGTGGGGACGGGGAGTGGGGACGGGGAGTGGGGACGGTTAGTGGGGAAGGTTAGTGGGGACGGTTAGTGGGGACGGTTAGTGGGGGCGGGGAGTGGAGACGGTTATTGGGGGCGGGGAGTGGGGACGGTGGGTGGGGACGGGGAGTGGGGACGGGGAGTGGGGGTGGGGAGTGGGGACGGTGAATGGGGACGGGGAGTGGGGACGGGGAGTGAGGACGGGGAGTGAGGACGGGGAGTGAGGACGGGGAGTGAGGACGGGGAGTGAGGACGGGGAGTGGGGACGGGGAGTGGGGACGGAGAGTGGGGACGGGGAGTGGGGAGTGGGGACGGGGAGTGGGGACGGTTAGTGGGGAAGGGGAGTGGGGAAGGGGAGTGGGGAAGGGGAGTGGGGAAGGGGAGTGGGGACGGGGAGTGGGGACGGGGAGTGGGGACGGGGAGTGGGGACGGGGAGTGGGGACGGGGAGTGGGGACGGGGAGTGGGGACGGAGGTGGGGACGGGGCGTGGGGACGGAGGTGGGGACGGTGAGTGGGGGCGGTTCGTGGGGGCGGTTCGTGGGGGCGGTTCGTGGGGGCGGTTAGTGGGGGCGGTTAGTGGGGGGCGGTTAGTGGGGGCGGTTAGTGGGGGCGGTTAGTGGGGGCGGGGAGTGGGGGCGGGGAGTGGGGGCGGGGAGTGGGGGCGGGGAGTGGGGGCGGGGAGTGGGGACGGGGAGTGGGAACGGGGAGTGGGAACGGGGCGTGGGGACGGTTAGTGGGGACGGGGAGTGGGGGCGGGGAGTGGGGGCGGGGAGTGGGGGCGGGGAGTGGGGGCGGGGAGTGGGGGCGGGTAGTGGGGGCGGGTAGTGGGGACGGGTAGTGGGGACGGGTAGTGGGGACGGGTAGTGGGGACGGGTAGTGGGGACGGTTCTTGTGGCGGGGAGTGGGGACGGGGAGCGGGTACCGGGAGCAGAAACGGGGAGCGGGGACGGGGAGCGGGGACGGGGAGCAGGGACGGGGAGCGGGGACGGGGAGCGGGGACGGTGAGCGGGGACGGAGAGCGGGGACGGAGAGCGGGGACGGAGAGCGGGGACGGAGAGCGGGGACGGAGAGCGGGGACGGAGAGCGGGGACGGAGAGCGGGGACGGGGAGCGGGGACGGGGAGTGGCTACGGGGAGTGGGGACGGTTCGTGGGGGCGGGAGTGGGGACGGTGAGTGGGGACGGTGAGTGGGGCCGGTGAGTGGGGACGGGGAGTGGGGACGGGGAGTGGCAACATTGAGTGGGGACGGGGGGTGGGGACGGGGGGTGGGGACGGGGAGTGGGGACGGGGAGTGGGGACGGTTAGTGGGGACGGTTAGTGGGGGGCGGGTAGTGGGGGCGGGTAGTGGGGACGGGGGGTAGGGACGGGGGGGTAGGGACGGGGGGTAGGGACGGGGGGTAGGGACGGGGGGTGGGGACGGGGTTGGGGACGGGGGGGGTGGGGACGGGGGGGGGTGGGGGCGGGGAGTGGGAGCGGGGAGTGGGGACGGGGAGTGGGGACGGGGAGTGGGGACGGGGAGTGCGGACGGCGAGTGGGGACGGCGAGTGGGGACGGGGAGTGGGGACGGGGAGTGGGGACGGGGAGTGCGGACGGCGAGTGGGGACGGCGAGTGGGGACGGGGAGTGGGGACGGGGAGTGGGGACGGGGAGTGGGGGCGGTTAGTGGGGACGGAGAGTGGGGACGGAGAGTGGGGACGGGGAGTGAGGACGGGGAGTGAGGACGGGGAGTGAGGACGGGGAGTGGGGACGGAGAGTGGGGACGGAGAGTGGGGACGGGGAGTGGGGAGTGGGGACGGGGAGTGGGGATGGTTAGTGGGGTCGGGGAGTGGGGACGGGGAGTGGGGAAGGGGAGTGGGGAAGGGGAGTGGGGAAGGGGAGTGGGGAAGGGGAGTGGGGACGGGGAGTGGGGACGGGGAGTGGGGACGGGGAGTGGGGACGGGGAGTGGGGACGGGGAGTGGGGACGGGGAGTGGGGACGGAGGTGGGGACGGAGGTGGGGACGGGGCGTGGGGACGGAGGTGGGGACGGTGAGTGGGAACGGTGAGTGGGGGCGGTGAGTGGGGGCGGTTTGTGGGGGCGGTTAGTGGGGGCGGTTAGTGGGGGCGGTTAGTGGGGGCGGTTAGTGGGGGCGGTTAGTGGGGGCGGTTAGTGGGGGCGGGGAGTGGGAACGGGGCGTGGGGACGGGGAGTGGGGACGGGGAGTGGGGGCGGGGAGTGGGGGCGGGGAGTGGGGGCGGGTAGTGGGGGCGGGTAGTGGGGACGGGTAGTGGGGACGGGTAGTGGGGACGGTTCTTGTGGCGGGGAGTGGGGACGGGGAGCGGGTACCGGGAGCAGAAACGGGGAGCGGGGACGGGGAGCGGGGACGGGGAGTGGGGACGGGGAGCGGGGACGGGGAGCGGGGACGGTGAGCGGTGACGGGGAGCGGGGACGGGGAGCGGGGACGGAGAGCGGGGACGGAGAGCGGGGACGGGGAGTGGCTACGGGGAGTGGGGACGGTTAGTGGGGACGGTTCGTGGGGGCGGGGAGTGGGGACGGTGAGTGGGGACGGTGAGTGGGGACGGTGAGTGGGGACGGTGAGTGGGGACGGGGAGTGGGGACGGGGAGCGGCAACATTGAGTGGGGACGGGGGGTGGGGACGGGGGGTGGGGACGGGGGGTGGGGACGGGGGGTGGGGACAGGGAGTGGGGACAGGGAGTGGGGACGGGGAGTGGGGACGGTTAGTGGGGACGGTTAGTGGGGGCGGGTAGTGGGGGCGGGTAGTGGGGGCGGGTAGTGGGGGCGGGTAGTGGGGGCGGGTAGTGGGGGCGGTGAGTGGGGGCGGTGAGTGGGGGCGGTGAGTGGGGGCGGTGAGTGGGGACGGTGAGTGGGGACGGTGAGTGGAAACGGGGGGTAGGGACGGGGGGTGGGGACGGGGTTGGGGACGGGGGGGTGGGGACGGGGGGGTGGGGGCGGGGAGTGGGAGCGGGGGAGTGGGGACGGGAAGTGGAGACGGGGAGTGCGGACGGGGAGTGCGGACGGCGAGTGGGGACGGCGAGTGGGGACGGCGAGTGGGGACGGGGAGTGGGGACGGGGAGTGGGGGCGGTTAGTGGGGGCGGTTAGTGGGGGCGGTTACTGGGGACGGGGAGCGGGGACGGGGAGCGGGGACGGGGAGCGGGGACGGGGAGCGGGGACGGTGAGCGGGGACGGAGAGCGGGGACGGAGAGCGGGGACGGAGAGCGGGGACGGAGAGCGGGGACGGAGAGCGGGGACGGAGAGCGGGGACGGAGAGCGGGGACGGAGAGCGGGGAGGGGGAGCGGGGAGGGGGGAGGGGGAGCGGCTACGGGGAGTGGGGACGGGGAGTGGGGTCGGGGAGTGGGGACGGTTAGTGGGGACGGTTAGTGGGGGCGGGGAGTGGGGGCGGTGGGTGGGGGACGGGGAGTGGGGACGGTGAGTGGGGACGGTGAGTGGGGACGGGGAGTGGGGGCGGGGAGTGGGGGCGGGGAGTGGGGGCGGGGAGTGGGGGCGGGGAGTGGGGGCGGGGAGTGGGGGCGGGGAGTGGGGACGGGGAGTGGGGACGGTTATTGGGGGCAGTTATTGGGGGCGGGGAATCGGGAGTGCGGAGTGGGGAGTGGGGACGGGGAGTGGGGACGGGGAGAGGGGACGGAGAGTGGGGACGGTGAGTGGGGACGGTGAGTGGGGACGGGGAGTGGCTACATTGAGTGGGGACGGGGAGTGGGGACGGGGGGTGGGGACGGGGGGTGGGGACGGGGGGTGGGGACGGGGGGTGGGGACTGGGGAGTGGGGACGGAGAGTGGGGACGGTGAGTGGGGACGGGGAGAGGGGACGGGGAGAGGGGACGGAGAGTGGGGACGGAGAGTGGGGACGGAGAGTGGTGACGGTGAGTGGTGACGGGGAGTGGCTACATTGAGTGGGGACA